>NC_048302.1:30135263-30435263 GCF_013100865.1 Trachemys scripta elegans | reverse complement strand
CTTTTTGGCGCAGGGGTTCTTTCCTTCTCTTTCTAACTTCTGCCGTCTTTTAGTTATGGATTACCACTGATTTGTTCCCCTCATTATTATTGTTTTGACTATATTTGCCCAGTTGCTTGCTTTTCACATGTATGTGGTCAACACCCTAAAGAGCAGAGGTTTTGTGGCATCTTTATTTCTAACTAATATATTCAGTATGTCTCTAGAGCAGTTTGATTTTTCGGCTGCCTAAAGTATCTTGCATGATGAAGTATCATCTGGGGGTAAACTGCATAATCCTTGTGGCTTTCATCTGGCATCCCTAAAGAGTGCAGATCAAAGTCGAGGATCTACCTTTTGATAAAGACTCTTCTTGGCAAAATACAATGTAGTCCTTCACAGAATGAAAGATTTCAGGGCCACTTTGCGCACACTGTGAATATACACTCCCCCTTCCAAGAGAAGTACCAGCCCTACCAGAGGCCTTGCTTGCAACAATACAACCGCCCACAGTTTAGGCTGTACGAGATTGGGAGGAACCGAAGCAGACCTGCTAGATGCAGACAAAACCAGCCGGAACAAGCCATCTTCCAACCATCAGGAAACAAGCCACAATTTTGAAGGCTTGGTCAATGGTCTGAGCGACCACTCCTTAATACCAATGCCTACCTGTCCATTTGACCATCACCTCCAATGCTTCCACTATGCTTGGCATCCGATAACACAGGACCGCTGGTTCCTGGAAATAGTACAGTCAGGCTACTCCATCCCTTTTATTTCATGCCCTTCTACCATTCCCCCTTCCCTGTCCCTCTTCAGGGACCCATCTCACAAGCACCTACTACGAACAGCGGTAACTCACCTCCAGTGCAGTTAAGGTGCAGTGGAACCAGTTCCAACAGTGGGAATAAATCCCTTCCCTCTGTGTTTTAAGAAAAGTGGAGGATGGTGACCCATCCTATACCTACAAAGACTCAACAAATTCATATGCTCCCAAAAATTCAGGATGGTCATGTTGGGCACAATAATACCTGTGCAGGAACAAAGGGACTGGTTCTCAGCCCTCGACCTACAAGACACATATTTCCATATCTCAATACATCCAGCATACAGATGATTTCTACGATTCACAGAGGGGCACAACCACTTCCAATACGGTGCTACCATTCGGTCTCTCCACAGCACCGAGAATGTTTTCCAAAACTCTTGCAGCGGTTGTGGCCCACCTATGTAAAAAATGGATTGTATTTTTCCCGTACCTGGATGACTGCCTTAGCAAGGGCCGATCATACGAAGAGACACAAACGGCCACACAGTCTACCATCGCCCCTTTCCAAAGGTTAGGACTGCAAATTTTCAAAAATCCACTCTGATAGCCATATAACAAATAGAGTTCACTAGGGCTTACCTGGACTCGATTCTAGCCAGAGCCTCACTTCCGCACACCAGATTCCTCCTCATTAAAAACCATAGACACCGTGTCTATCTGCCCAAGGGTCGAAGCCAGAACATGCCTACAACTTCTGGGCCACATGGCAGCCACCACATTCGTGGTGAAATACACCAGACTACACATGAGGTGCTTCCAAACACAGTCTCCACATGATAACTCCACGCACAAAGGTGCTGAACTCGCTGCAAAGGTGGACAAAAAGGGAGAACGTATGCACAGACATTCCCTTTCACCTAAATCCTCCTGCTCTTATGCTCACGACAGACGCCTCCCTGATAGGCTGGGGAGCACACCTGGACCACCACACAATACGAGGCAGATGGTCCACAAAGGAAGCCCATCTGCACATAAACCTCTTAGAATTCAGTGCAGTCAGGTATGCATGTCTTCACTTCCTCACACTCATAAGAAACAAATCAGTTGGAGTCTTGAACATGCATGCTATATTGTCCATCTGCATCAATAGACAAGGGGGCGCATGATCACACTCCCTAGGCATAGAAGCCATCAAATTCTGGAATTGGTGCATACAACATCACATAGACATCACGACTTCCTACCTGCCTGGGTGTCAGAATACTACCTCTGACACACTCAGCAGACACTTCTCACAAGAACACAAATAGGAACTAAACCCTTCAATTTTACGCCAACTATTCTCCCTATGGGGTTCCCCATCGATTAGATTTATTTACCACAGCAAAGAACCGCAAATGTCATCTGCGTGAGACATGTTGGGGGTGCTTCTGGAGTGCTGTCGTGGTAGTATTGCCAGAATAATGATACACTGGGATGTAGGAGCAATAAACAAAATCTGGCTCTGCACCATCTTTTAAAGGGGAGAAGGGTTATCCTGGAAACTTGACATCAGGGCATGGAGGTCACACAAGAAAACAGGTCAGTAATGATCAACCTGCAAAGTACTCTGGGATAGCCACTGGAAGCCTGCAAAAAGTGGTGCCCAGCAATTGCGTGCACACAAACAAAAGACTGAACTGCTTCAATTTTTGAAGCAAACCTAGTCCACTCTGAAAGAGGACTCCAGAGTTTGCAAGAGATGCAGAGGTAATGCAAAGTGATGAATTGCATCCTGTGTATGCAAACATTTTAAAAACCAGATTAAGTCCACTTGATCTTTTTAAATAAATAAATAAAACTCCATGCAGCCAAGCACTTACACTGGAAATTCTTCAGGCCAGAGAGCATCTCTTTTTCTTGTTGTGTACAGTGCCTAGTGGCCCATGACTGGGGCTCCTAGCACTACAGTAACACAATAATAATAAACAAACAGAAGTTAAGTGACTTGCCTAAAATTTCAGAGGAAGCCAGTGTCAGAGCTGTGACTAGAATAGATCTGGGTTAATTTTGAGCCTTGCGCCCTACCCACTGGAGTTCACTGCCTCCCCCCTTCAATACACTGAAAGACATGGACTCCCCTTTCTATTGACAATAATATGGGAATATTTAGTCTATACAGCCAGAGAGAATGAGAAAGCAATGGCCATTAACAGGTGTTTGGATGGTACGCAGCTTGACAGTGGCAATAAGTATTCCCCAAAATGATGTAGAGAGCATGTGCCTTCAGAAAGCACCAGACACCACTATGCCAGTACAACTGTTGGTATTGGTCCATGTGAAAGTCCTATTAAACATGAAGAAAGTCAGCTTTGTATCCCCTCCTCTGACTTTCCTGCCTCCTGGGTGCAAACCCACAAATGATCTGTCCCTTTCTGCATGGAAAAGCCTTAACTGACCCTTACTCAGCTTCAGCTTTTCCCTGCTGTTTCTATATTGCACTTATACATTGTCAGATATTACTGTAATGAACATGGCATAAACCTGTTAAGACCAAATAGAATATCCTCTGGCACAATATATTGGAGGAAATAGGGGGGGCGGCAGAATGCAAAACAGATTTTTACTGAATTTAATGTACACAATAGCCACAACAAGGAATATTGAACTCATTCAGTTTCATATTCTATAGATTAAAATCCTCTGGATTTATATCTGACACTTCTGTAGCATTTCCTGATTGTAGTAGAATTCCGCTCTTCTGTGTTACAAAACTCAGCTTGTCAGTGCACAGGGCCCTGGTTGATACTCCTCCTAGCCTTCACGTTTCCTTTAGAACTATGTCTCCTGCCTTGCTTTCAGTGTTCTAAATATACACCGGGGGGAGGGCAGATTTTCAAAGGTATTTAGGCAGCTGAAGATGCAGAAAGGCAGGTAGGTTTTTTTCAAAAGCACCGAAGCAGGTTAGATGCCTAACTCTCATTGAACCAATGTGAACATCTTTGTAAATCTGGTCCCAGATCACTTGAGTTAGGAGAAAGTGTTTCTTTTCCCTCTTCACTCAACATGGCTTGCTGGTTTGAAACAGCTTAGGTCAATGTATACTGGGGCAGTGGTTCTCAATGAGGGGTACACATACCCCTTGAGGTACGCAGAGGTCTTCCAGGGGGTACATCAACTCATCTAGATATTTGCCTAGTTTTACAACAAACTACGTAAAAGCACTAGTGAAGTCGGTACTAACTGAAATTTCATACAGACAATGACTTGTTTATACTGCTCTATATACTATACACTGAAATGCCAGTACAATATTTATATTTCATTTGATGTACTATATATGTATATGGTAAAAATGAGAAGGTAAGCAATTTTTCCATAATAATGTGCTGTGCCACTTTTTTGTGCATTTGTCTGATTTTGTAAGCAAGTAGTCTTTAAGTGAGGTGAAACGGGATATAAAGACAAATCAGACTCCTGAAAGGGGTACAGTGGTCTAGAAAGATTGAGAACCACTGTACTGTGGAATTTTTAGTGCACAGCAGTAGGGTCCACAGAGTCATGCAGCAGGCCAGAGCACTGTAGATTTACACCACAGTTTGCCACACACTCTCCGTATAGACAAGCTCTAGGCGGTCAATACCCCTTCAGTTTAAGAGGAGACAATCCAGTTCAATCAAAGACATTCCACATTTCACGAACTTGTGGCGATGCCTGGGAGGGGCAAGAAGGGTCACATGCCCCTCCCCAGATGCTTTGGGGGGCAGGCACATTCAGCAGGGAACTGCAGCAGTGAAAGGAGCAGAACGTGTGGCCACCGCTCCCAGGTGCCAGCACCCCATGCCGGCAGCTTCTCCAACGCGGTTGTACTGGTACCGCCCCCCAGCCCTGTCCTCTGGCAGGGCTGTGTAGACCCCAGGGGAAGGGCTGGGGGCAGTACAGCAGCACCAGAGGAGCTGTTGGCATGGGGCCGCCCTCCTTTTGCCTGAAATCAGTATTTGGCGCAGCAGGAGGACAAAGGGGAGGGGACGGAGAGAGTGTGGGAGCCCAGGCTGGGAGCAAGGCAGGGATGGGTCAAGTGGGGAGGTAACTTCGTGTCCCTCCCATGAGTCGCCGATCTTGCCCTCTATATTCATTGTTTAGTATATCCAGTATCATTCTTCTCCGTTCTTGACTGCAATGTTCCCATCCCATGTTAATTTCTATTCCTTTTACTATTGTCATTTGTTCCAATGTAAGCTGTTATCAATGGGAAATCCACAGAATTCATTGGGATATCTAGCAATCTTATTGTGATATAAGTAGCCCTAGAACCAAGAAGGAAGCAAACCATCCAGTTTTCTTTGTCTGATGCTGGGCTGTTGCTCATGTGTATCGTTAGGTGTTTGGACATGAAATTACCAGATTTGTTGTTAAAATGGGAATTTTGCATTGAATGATGGGTGTGCATGCAAAACTAGCTCCTGCAAATGATCAATTGGAAATTAAATACTTAGGCCTGGGATTTAATACTTTATTAGCATTCAGTAACATCATAGCCCCTATAGGGCTTCAGTGGGACTATTAATGGATTAGAATGCTGCAAAGGTCTCAGAATTTGGCTCATAATTTTTTGAAGTTTTTCTTGAGGTGTCAGTAGCATTTTAACTGCTGTGGAAATCTTTAAAAAATGGAATTCTTGAAGTTAAACTTTATCTGCAGCACAGTTTCTATAACTTTAAATGTTAGCTTTATAAAAGAAACTGTCAATTAAAGTTTTAGCAGCATTGTTTGAGTTTTGCCAAACATCACCATTAAAAACAGCTGCCTAGTTTAGAATTATCTATTTCTAGTCATGCCTTTCATTCTGCTGACAAAGTCATGTTAGAACAATGTTCTGTTACATTGTCATCAGTAAGTCTAATTCTTTACTGGTAAGACTTTAAAAATGAGGATTGCACTGCATATATCTAAACTATTACAGATGATATTTTATCTGTTCACAGACTGCTCTTCACATTTCACTAATCCATATTCTAGTCATGTAAATATTTTTTAAAAAATTGTTACCTTCGTATATTGAAATAAGAGAGGTTTTCTTAATTACATGTTTCTCTTCAAGAAATCAAGGGCAGAATTTTCATCACAAACAGTTAAACCACCTGCACTTGACATTGTCTAGATCTCATCCCTCTTTCATTTCCTCTGGATTCCTGTAGACCATCTTTCATTCTCCCCTCCCCCCCCCAACCCCAGATTGGGTGGGGGAAAGAAAGGAAACTATTATTCTTTGAAATCAGGGTTGACTTTCCTACAATATCAAACATAGCCCAGTGGGCTAAGACATCATATGACTTGAAATAGTTTTCTATGTTGCCCTTCTAGCTAATCTAGGTAGTAATTGTACCATCCATGTACAAATACGTATCAGTACATCATACTTATTCTATGTCCATGGAAGTCCAAAACCTCAGAGGAACTACTGCCAGGGAACCATTTTTATGAGTGGTGGAATGAGAAGCAGAGAGACTATAGAGGGACTCCTTGGCCCATTGAATGTCATTTCAGAAGGGCATTCTCAACAGAAACATGGTGTGTATGGGGAGAGAGGTTGTATGTGGGTCAGGGGAATGACAATAGCATGACTTCTAAGGAGATATCTCCACTGCATCTGGGAGCAAGCCGGGCTTACTCCAGCATGCTAAAAATAGCTGTATGCAGTGCAGCCAGAGCTTGGGGCAGGAGCGGCCTGGAGAGCCCAAACTCCAGCCCAACCTGCAACTGGATCTCTGCTTCTTGCTGAGATAGATTCACAAGCTGCCAAGATCTTTAAAAGCAAAAAACCTAGAGCAAAGGAGAAAGTGCAGATGTAGCACTCGGAAGACAAACAGGAATCTTCTGGGGTGTAATAAAAGAGAAACCTATCCAAATGCTTATGATAGATTTTCAAAAGAGTTGATCATTACCATAGAGCAAATTGGGAGCAGAGTTAATGTTGGTCTAAGTGCTTTGAAAATCCCACACTCCAAAATTATTTCCACTCTGATAGAAAATTCGTATCTGATTGTAGTGAGCCGGCCTGGCCCCCGACGGCCCCTGAGGGAGAGGAGCCTGAATTGGCACCCAAGTGGGCGGAGCCACCGCCACCTGTTCCCGCCCCCCGGAAGTCAAGGGGCGGGACAGGAAGTATAAGAGCCAGGCCCCAGCTCTCAGTTAGAGCCCAGCGGCCGGAGAGGCCAGACGTGCCGGTGCGAGCTCCGGCTAGACCGAGCCTTTCCAGAGCCAGGTACCCCGACGCGGACGGACCGAGCCTCCCCAGAGCCAGATACCTGGACGCCAGCCGACCGGACCTCCCCAGAGCCAGGTACCCCGACGCGGATTGGCCAAGCCTTCCCCAAGCAAGGTACCCCGACGTAGACTGGCCACCCTTGCCCCGAGCACGGTACCCCGAGGAGGAGCCTGAGCACCCCCCTGACTGGCCACCGGAGGAGCAACCCGACCCAGACGACCCTCTGCGAACTGAGGAACCCATGGTGTGGGACCCCGCTGCCGAGCCCAGCGGGGAGCAGGTACAAATGGAGGGGGAAATGGAAAGCAGCCCGGGGGTAGCTGACCCCAGTCTAGCTACAACAGAGAGCGAACCAATGTTGGTGTGTTGCGGTCAGGACCCCGCCAACACAGCGGCAGACTGACTGCCGCTCTTAGGGCCCCGGGCTGGGACACAGTGGAGTGGGTGGGCCTGTGTCCCCCCTGCCACCCCACTTAACGGGTGGCAGCTTCCCCCTCCAGCCAGCGCTCTGACACCGCTACGGAACTATTGGTTGCTGCCCTGAACTATTGTTTGTTGCCCCGCCCTGACTAAGGGCCTGGGGCGTCCCGAGTTTGTCCGTGCTCAGCTCCTGATACCCAGACCTGAGCCCACCCCCCTTGAACTATTGTTTGTTGCCCTGCCCTGACTGAGGGCCAGGGCCTACTAACTCTGTTTGGGGCTCAGCCTGCAGGAAGGTCCTGAGCCCCTGAACTATTGTTTGTTGCCCCGCCCTGATTGAGGGCCTGGGCCTACTAACTCTGCTTGGGGCTCAGCCTGCAGGAAGGTCCTGAGCCCCTGAACTATTATTTGTTGCCCCGCCCTGACTGAGGGCCTGGGCCTACTAACTCTGTTTGGGGCTCAGCCTGCAGGAAGGTTCTGAGCCCCTGGACTATTGTTTGTTGCCCCGCCCTGATTGAGGGCCGGGCCTGAACCCCTGACTGTACTGCTCAGCCTGAAGGAAGGTTCTGAGCCCCCTGGACTATTGGGGGTTGCCCTCCCCTGAATAAGGGCCTGGGACGTCCTGAGCTTGTCAGGGCTCAGCTCCTGATCCACGGTGCTGAGCGCCCGAACTATTGTTTATTGCCCCGCCCTGAGCTAGCGCGGGGGGGGACTTGACTGACTTTGTAATCCCCAGCTCCGGCAGTGAGGACCGGAGCCCGGGCCTGAGTTACTGCCGGACCCTGACGGAGAGCAGGAGCTCATTGCAGAGGCCGTGTACCTTTGGCCTAGCCCCTGCCAGAGGGGCGAAACCCTGAGACCGATCCAGGCCGTGTAGTGAGCCGGCCTGGCCCCCGACGGCCCCTGAGAGGGCCCGACCCCCGCACCGGACGTTTACACTGATATACTGATATCTCAATTTTGGACACAATTTTCAATTCATGAGGCAATTTTACCCATTATAAACTTCATCCCCATTAAATAAGTATAAATATTACACATCATTGTATATACTATATGTATAAACACTGAAGGATTTTTATACTGAACATGTTAAGAGTACCCTACCACCCAAACCTTCAGTATAAACAAAGTGATCGGAGACAGCATCTTCAGTCTCCCTTATTCTGCATCCATATGGCTTATGATGACCTATTAGCATTATGCCAGTTGTACTTTAGTCCTTTAAACAGCCCCATGGCTTGGAAAATCATCAAATGCCTTCCGTGGAAAAAATATACAAAACATCCGAATGCTCACTGCTGAATATGCTAAATGAGCTAAATAATGGGAAACACATTTACAGTGTATTTTAATGGTAAGCCTATCCAATTTGTGATTTAAGAGGTCAAACTATTGGTTATTTTTGCATTCCTGGTAATTTAAGAAGCAGCAGACTGGGAAATGTGTACTCGCAGGCCTTATAAAACTGCCTTCCTTATTTTGAATAATAGGCATCTATTGTAAAAGCTGTGCTGGTGGAAAAGCCCCTTTCCATCTTTACATACTCTGGCTGGACAGCCCACTGCCCATGAGGCCTACAATGAAAAATGAGCATTTAAAGGGCAGGGGAGGGGTCGATGAGCTACAGAAAATCCCACCACCCAAGTCTCTGGAAAATTTGAATCGGTCCAAAAGTTAGGACCAAAAAAGCTGCTGACACCATATGGTAACGTTCTCAGTGAGATTACTGCACTGTGCGCATGTTCTGAGAATGAGTTTCTCTCAGGAGTCTGAGCCAATGCCTGAGCAGTGGGCAGACTGAGGCTGGAAGAGATGAGAAAGGAACACAGATAGCGAACTGAAAGAACTTCTGTTATGGGAGTCTCTCCTGATGTAAACTGGTGCAGCTCCAATGACTCTTATACCAAAAGTGATTTTGTGCATGGACCAGTCAAAAGCTGAGGGCCTGATTCTCCTCAGATTTACCCTAGTTTTACAATAGTCTAATATAATTCTACTGACTTCAGTGTGACTACTTCTGATTTACCCAGGTATAACTGAGTGCAGAATCAGACTCCCATGTGTCTATAAATAAACAAACATGTTTTTTTATGTAATACAGTATCTGCCTAATAGCTGCCATTAGTCCGGGAGAACTAAAGAAACTGAGTTTAAAGAAATGCCCCTTCATTTAAGTAACTTGATTCTTCCATAGCAGCCATTTTAGTTTCTCTGATTGTAAAGAAGAAATCATGGTACCCACCTTCATAAAATCAACTCAAATATTAGATAAGCATATTCACTGTGTTCTGAAAGTCCTTTTTTTTAAATGTTTAAGGTGTAATTAGGAGGCTGAGGAAAAGGCAAAGCCCCCTGTAAAAATACTTTGCTGCCATCTGAGAAGGGATGCTGCTTCAGGAAGGTTAGACTGTAGCCTGTGAGAAATTTTCAGGCTTTGACTTTTTTCTCTATGCATTTTGGGAATCTTCAGTAACAATTTAATTTCATAATGCCATATTGCTATTTTATTAAATCTTCACTGAAGATGCAGTGTTTTCTTCTTCTGACTTATGGCGCCTAAAGTCCCCTCTTACCAGCCCATTACCATAGACTGCAATTCTGGAGCAAAGATCTGGTTCTAGTCTGCCACTAAATATGGACTATATTGTCACAGCTCTTTTACTGAGTTCCATGGGACCAACCGTAAGGTCTTGCTCCCCCTTCATCCCCTGCTTGTGATTAGCCAGGGGGAGGAAAGCAGGGGTACTTGCCAATACTCCCACCTACAAGCAAGTGGACAGGGAGTGGAGGAACCGTGGCTTCATTTCCCCGTCTCATTTGTCAGACTAGCTGGTAGAGCATACAGCAAAGAGTCAGCTGCTCTACAAAAAGTGAAATGATTTACTCCCCAACCAAAGTAACTGGGGAGGTATTGTGACTGAGTCACAGTCCATTCTCTGGTCTGCTCTTGGAGTAGTGCAAATGCTAATTACCCCTAACTGAACATAGATTGTAAGGTTACAGTCTAGCCCTGTCTGACCTTAGTCAAATCAACTATCTGCAAAATGGAAATAATACCAGTATAGTCACACCTCATGGGACTTTTTGAGGATTCATCTCTTCCTGATACCATAGAATTTCAACATCCTTGGAGAGGAGGTGCTGTACAAGTGCAAAGTATTAATTATTGTTTATCCGGCTAAAAGTTTGTCAAGCTACAGGAGGTTTAAATTATTTTGGTGAGAGCTTGTTTTGAGCTTGTCAGGGTCACAATGTGTTATTTCACTGTGTACTTAGTTGCTAAATATACTAGCTGAAATAATCTCAAAAGTATAACTGTGGTGTGTTGAGGACTATGTTGGAATTGAAAGTTATTGCTTAAGAGTGAGGTGCTTTACTAGTCCTGCTTGCAGGCTAGTGGGCTCTGTAGCAAAATGTGTGATTGGAGTGCATCCGGAAAGAACCAGCTTAAAGCAAAGTGGGGTGAGTCATGGCTCTCTGTTTTAAGGAGCAGCCTGTTTTGTTTCTCTCTGTTTTGGGATTCTTGTGTTCTGAATTCTAAGAAATAGTGTTACTTTGAAACCTTCCAGCAAGATTATTATTTTATATTTTTATATAATCTCTTTGTGTGCTGTGAAAAACAATAATTACCTGTTTAGAAGGTATGTTAGCTAGCTCCTCACTTCATTCTCACTACTTTTTCATTCATTGGTTCTTTCATTCTTTTCTTCAAATTGTGCATCCATCATAACTAACTATGCAATTAAATATTTCTACATGGGGGTTAAGAAAAACAAGAAACCTAGTTAGGTTGCATGACACTCCAGTTTGAATGCCCTCTAGTGGAATAGTTTCACTGTCAGTAGATTAAATCACAAAAACAGACCAGTTTGTTCTACAATCAAGAAAAATTATTGCTTCCTGAAAGGATTCTACACAGTCTTGCCAATTGAGTTTATGCTCCCATCCATCCCCAGGAAACCTCTGTTATCCATTGGAGAACCAGGCAGAATCAGGTGTGTGGGTTTGTTTTTGTTTTTTTAAAATGGTGTCTCACAGCAGTCTAACATCTCCCAAAGCTGTTAATTCCTATATGCTCTCTATATACGATAATTAGATATACAAACAGAGGGTAATGATATCTATTTGATAAATTGCAGAACTATGTGATAGAGTGCAATTTCATGCACTTTTGATTGACTCACACCTCCATTCTGCCCACTTTTTCATATCCATATCCATTCCACACCTCTGAACAGCTTCAATCAGTTGCTATGTTTAATACCCTACTGGAGAACATTTCTCCTCAAAGGTCAAAATTTTCTAAATTGACTTTGGGTGTCCAATCTGAGATGCAGTAAAAAGGGCCTAGTTTTCAGACAGCGCTGAGAGCTCATGCATTGAATATCAGATCTCTCTAAGATGCACAAACTGAATTACCTAAAACTATTTGTCATTTTTCACATTTTTGGCCCAAATGTGAAATTCCCACCTTTAACCCCACTTTAAAAAAAAAAACTATACTAAAACTATACTGGTTTAAGGCCAATATTCAGTCCTGCACCGGTGACAGATTCAGTCCCAAAATCTTGAAGGCTCAGAAATAGGGACTCTTTGCCACTGCAAAAGGAGATTCCCAAAAGTACATGTAGACACAGCACTTGCTTCTAACCCTGGTAGGAAGCAAGGTTTCAGATTGTAAAGCTGTGACATGTTTATGTAGATAAAAATTAACTTACATTTTTAAACATGCTAAAATGACTATTAGTTATATTGTATTTCTTTTATTCCTTGAGAAGTCTATAAAGTTGGATTCATGGTAACTAATCTACCTAGAATTACAGATGGGGGTATATAAGGACAAAAGTTGCATATAAATATTATAAACTCTTTAAACCATTTCTACAGTACTTTTTCTGTTACCATATCAGGTATTCTGCATATTAATGACACTTGTTTGAGAGAAACCTTCGATTGACAAATCCATGAGTTACAATCATATACTATGGTCATTCCACAGTCAAACTGATACAGATATTTATACCACACCATTGTGTGTTTTGACAGATAACTAATACAGATACACTAAGATAGACTGGAAGGAGCATGGTCTACTTTTTTTTTTAAGCATAAGATTAAAAACAAAATCCCTAAATTTCAGTTATTTAAGTGACACCTACTTGCTGCATGGCCTTGGACAAACCATTTAATCTCCAAATTTCAGCATAGCCATCTGTGAAATGGGCACAGAACTACCTAGTCATCTGCCTCACAGGGTTGTTGTGAAGATCACATAGTTAAAGATTGCAAAGATGTAAAGTCCTGAGCATTCCTTCAGTGAGAGAAAAATGAAAATCTGAAAAGTGTAACATTTTTCAAATCAGCGTTTTCTAAAACATACATAAAGAACATAAGAAAGGCCGTACCGGGTCAGACCAAAGGTCCATCTAGCCCAGTATCCTGTCTACCGACAGTGGCCAATGCCAGGTGCCCCAGAGGGAGTGAACCTAACAGGCAATGATCAAGTGATCTCTCTCCTGCTATCCATCTCCACCCTCTGACAGAGGCTAGGGACACCATTCCTTACCCGTCCTGGCTCATAGCCATTAATGGACTTAGCTGCCATGAATTTATCCAGTTCTCTTTTAAACTCTGTTATAGTCCTAGCCTTCACAACCTCCTCAGGTAAGGAGTTTCACAAGTTGACTGTGCGCTGCGTGAAGAAGAACTTCCTTTTATTTGTTTTAAACCTGCTGCCTGTTAATTTCATTTGATGACCCCTAGTTCTTGTATTATGGGAATAAGTAAATAACTTTTCCTTATCCACTTTCTCCATATCACTCATGATTTTATATACCTCTATCATATCCCCCCTTAGTCTCCTCTTTTCCAAGCTGAAGAGTCCTAGCCTCTTTAATCTCTCCTCATATGGGACCCGTTCCAAACCCCTAATCATTTTAGTTGCCCTTTTATGAACCTTTTCTAGTGCCAGTATATCTTTTTTGAGATGAGGAGACCACATCTGTACTCAGTATTCGAGATGAGGGCGTACCATCGATTTATATAAGGACAATAATATATTCTCAGTCTTATTCTCTATCCCCTTTTTAATGATTCCTAACATCCTGTTTGCTTTTTTGACCGCCTCTGCACACTGCGTGGACATTTCAGAGAACTATCCACGATGACTCCAAGATCTTTTTCCTGACTTGTTGTAGCTAAATTAGCCCCCATCATATTACACATATCATTTTAACAGAAATCGTCTAAAGGAAGAAATAAGATTTTTAGTTTTGTTTTTTGTATTTTGGGAATATTTATTTTTCATTTTGTCTTTAATACAGATTTGGCAAATACATACTCCCTCTAGCATATGACAGGGAAATTATGAATGGCTGGGTCATATAGTATAATTTATAACTCTGTCAATCAGTACCATGGATATTTTACATGTTCGAGTCTATGGCAGCTTTTTATTGACATGAGAAAAAACAAATGCGAAGGTAAAAGGAATAAACAAGACTAAGAATACCAATTGTCCAAATTATTTTCTCATAGAGTGATCTGGAACTAGATATTTGATTGTTCTTTGGATGCATTCCAGACACACAACCTGCAGGACCATAAACACGTAATGTTTTATGCAGTGTCTACGATGTCCATTGTTTGTTTAAATTGACCGTCTCAATCCTGACAATGTGGTGGCAGAAGTTTGCAAAACTTTGTCATACTGATGCCTCCACCATTTTTTCACTGAACTAAAAATGCACACATGCAAGTAACCATCAACATTTGCACCCACTTGAAAAATGAGTTTAATCCTGTGCATGAATGCTAGTAGATGCATGTGTGTTTTTTCTTAGCTTTTAGTCATTCAAGTCCTATTCAAAGTTATGAATAAGTGGGCCCCAATTCAGCAAATTTCACAATTGGGCATATTATCCCCTCATTCTTACACTGGACTTGATCTTGCACAACTGAAGTCAATGGGAATTATGCCCATGACTGATGGGAGCAAAATCAATCCATTGGCATTCATGAGATCCATATACAGAGATTGTTCTCTGTACAAAACTGTCCATAACTTATGAGTCACATACTGTTCTTGGATAAAGCATGTGCCTCCCATTGACTTCATCAGAGGGCAGAATTTGGCTTTGTCGTTTTTATGTTTAAGACAATAACTTTTAAAGAAACTAAAATATTTTGTTAAACTGTAATTTTTTCAATGATCTGAGCTATCAACTTACCCTCTATTAATCGATACTCAAAACAATTAGATAATTTTAGAAAGGATACATTATATTTTTATACATAACAAAGTTGAATTCCTGGTAATAGCAAAGCTCAACTCAAAATTAACTACAGAGTCTGACAACAGCGTCCACTTGTCTGTCCAAAAAACTATATTAAAAGAAAGTACAGCACTTGACTTTGCAACTTTAAAAGTTAGGAAATTAAGGTTGTCCATGCAGCACTTTACAACGCACTGTTTATAAATAAATAAAATTTGCCTCAAAGAAATACCTGACTCTCACCAATTTCACCTTCTAACTGGAACAATCAAAAAGACTGAATTTTTGATTAGTTGTTTCAGTAAAAAGGGGTAATACAAGCTGGTGCTACAACTCCACCTATTATGAATGTAATAGGGAAAGCTGGTAGTGGCCCATATATTTAGGTCAATTAATGTTTTCCATTATCCTGACATCCTTTTTTGTATGAGTAAGAATTGCAGATTGAAGTCAGTTTGTTGGGGAGAAAGAATGTCAGTCGTGTACTTGAAAATGTAATAAGCTTAATTTTTCTCCATTGTTTGCAGAAGGCCTTTGAAATTTGGTAGGGAAAAAGCCCGGTGAAATGACTTTTCTTTGTCCCGTGAAATTCCATACAGGTTTGGCTGAGATATAAACTTTTTAAAATTCCCTTTGCTCTTCTGTTGCTAACGTATCAGCAAAATTTTGGCAGCATGTCAAAATAACAACTGAACGTGAAAATTCTAATCTGAGACCAAGCAGCAGACATTGCACAGGGAATCTCAGGAGGATGCAGTCTTTCTGCAATGTATGGGCAGAGATTTGAGTTGACTGACTATTTACAAATTCTGACAGTTGGGGGGGTAGGGGGGACTCATTTTGATTAGTAGCAGCTGTTTATGTGGCATGGCAACTTGTTTTTCAGGTGTCTCTCTTGGGATGACTGTGTTTAAACCCACAGTCATCCCAAGGGACACACCTGAAAAACATGTTCTCATTGTGCTAAATGAATACTTTAAATTAAATCATTTAGTAGCTTAAACATGACACATACCTGGCATCACTTTCACACACCTGGACTATAGAGTTAAGTGATCATGCAAAATTTCTAATAGCATATAAAGGAATCACTGAAGATATCCCGTATTAATATCCTGGGTCAGGCAATATCACCCATTACCATTGAACTTTTTTCTTCAAGCTACAGCATCTAGCGAAGGGCTCCAAACTTCTAAACTATGGGACCTGATCCTGAAATCCTTTTTTGTATGAGTCAGAATTGCAGAATGAAGTCAGTTTGTTGGGGAGAAAGAATGTGTCATACACCTGAAAATGTAATAAGTTTAATTTCAAATTCAGTAAACATGAAATATTTCATAGACTTTTCCATATTGTATTTTATAGCTGCACTTCTCATCCCTATTATAAAAACACTCTCGCTCCACAGTTACTATAAGTGTAGACAGTTTAGCAAAACTGCCGGTGTTTGCCAAAAGAGTTACTTCATTTTGGAATTCAGTTCATAGTTTAAAAATTAATATTTACTTTGGCCTGTATTTCGTTTTTGTTTGTATTTTTCCCTGACAATCTAAGTAAAGCTTCTATGGAGTCACCTCAAGACAGCATAAGATGCTGGCTTTAAACGGCAGTGGAAAAAGAGTGTAACATCAGTGATAACTAGGTGTGTCTTGTCAAGAACTTTCAGTTCTTTCTTTCTTTATTTATTTTTAGAATCAATTCCAGGGAGCTTCTATAATATGTTTGGATTTATTGCCCCAGCTACAAATTAAAAAGTTAAGTTAAAAAACTGCTCTTTTTTGATTGACCGTTACAAGGGCGACTCCGCTAAGGTGGGTTTTTTTTTTTTTTTTAATTTCCATGTTGATATATTGGAAATGATTAAGTACTTAATGAGAATATAAAAACATTATTAATTTGTTTCTAAAATTTTGAAAAATCATCACAAATTATTAGAAGTCTGGATATAATTGTGATTCACAAATCAGTATCCTGAATCTAGTAACATTATTACAGGTTTCATGAGTTCTCCATGTGATTTTTAATTTTTAAAACACTTCAATCATCAATTTGTCAACCTTAAATATGTTATCAGCCTATTAATCCACAAGTGTAATTCATGTAGCATTAGAACTAATGCATTGCTTTTCATGCAAACTTTGTTAAAATAGGGTTAAATCATTTTGATATTCTCACACATAAATTCCATTGAATCAATAAAACAGTACCAAAGACAGGGCTGGAAAGAGGTAGGTGAAACTCTATATTAAGCATGCAATCTATTTGATTAATTGAAATGAGATCTTCTGGTCACATTACTTGTTCTGTAGTCACACAAAGCAAGCATCTGCTTCTGTATCATCAGAAACACAGGAGAAAGTATTTAGGCATTAACCCTTTGATACCTGTGAGGTGGCATTTCCTGCTGAGAGTGTGAATGCCTCTCTCATTAACAAGTACAGTAAAAGCTCCTGACCCACTGGCTATGTGAGGGTTAATGTGTTTCTCATGCATATGATTGCTGTCTCAGTTGTGAGATCAGTTATAGTCCCTGGCCAAAGATAACAGCTAAAACGTAACAGATGCTGGTTACTCCACAGTTGAGGTGGAGTATTTTCTTTCATCCTCACTAGTCAATGATAATGACCCAATCCTCTGTTCACTGGAAATGTCAAGGGTGTGAGCAGGTGATTACAAACTGAAACGAATGGACTGTTTTAATTGTGTTCATGTCTACAGACACCATGATGTTTAGCATTAGTGTCCAAAATACATACATACATACACACACACACACACACACACACACACACAGTAAATCTAAATAAAATGAATGAAATAAAATCACTTTTATTTCTCAAATGTACAAATAGCAGTGATGTGCAGTATGTACTATTCTAATATTTAGAACATCTTAATACTGCTTAGCACTTAACATCTTCAAAGCCATTTAAATCCACTGGTTTAATATCTTTAGGGTCACATGTTCTCAGGCTAAATTTGAGTGCCCAAGTATTTGTGTATCTAGGGCAAGTAGTTAGATGTTTTGAGGCCTGGTCTACACTTAAAAGTTTTGCCATGGTGGTTCTACAAGCACAAAAGTCCTTTTGCTGGTAGAGCTTATTTTTTTTTCAGAGAATGGTATAAGATATACTGGCAAAAGAACTTGTATAAGCTGCGTCTCCCCTATAGCTATTCTGGCAAAACCTTTCTAGTATAGATAAGGACAGCTATTCACTTTGAATGCTCACATATGTGAAAATCAGAGTTGCGGGTGTTGCCTGATCTTTAAATTATGTATTAATTATATTTATCACTTTGATGTTTGCCAGGTTCTTTCCCCAAGATCAGGCCCAGTATTATTCAAATTATTATATAATTGGGAATCCTGATGTGCAACTCTCACACTCGAGGATCTTTTATATTTACAAATATAGTTTATTAATACATTTAGCACAGTCAAAAACACCCCAACTCAGTAAGGTAGATAGAGATACTGCAGAATATATGTGTGCACATCCCTGGACTCACACCATCTCCTGTAGAACAACCTGAAATGTTAGCTATCATCTTCCTCATCACAATCACCTTCCCCATCTTCACCAGTGGCCATCATTCTGGCACCTCCCAAGGACTTCGTCTCTCTTTCTACCGCCCCTAGGCTGGGATCCACTTTTATAATATGTTACGCTGACACTGCTATATTTGATGCATATTCAGTAAGGGATTTTTTCCTCTTTTCCTTATTTGTATTTCCTCACTTTACTAATGTTCGAGTTTCTTTTTCCTGTAGGTTAGTATATCAATGATCTCAACTTATTATCATATATGTCCATTCATTATCATGGCCCTTTTGTGGTTAGGCATCACATTTGTTATTTCTGTCCTAACTGGTTCTTTCCAAGGTGTGGTTAAGTTTTTAAAAGGGTATGAACTTAGGAAAGACCGTAGGCCAACCTGCTTTAACACATCCTCTATGTTAAAGGTCACAGCCATACATGGACCTTATGCTTTAGCTCGTCACCATCTATCTAGGTGAAAGGACCAAAACATATGTTTGCTAACTTTGCCTTAGCTCCTCACCAGGATGTGGCCTGCAGGTCTTGTGTTACACCAAAATATACTCTAATATAGACCTATAAACCTATTGTAATAAAATAATCAAACCCATAAGAAAAGAGATATAAGCAAGCAGGCTAGCCTTAAATGTATCTCATGTACCTGTTACATACGTCAGTTCGTTGCCAGGACACTTCTGTGGTTGAATTATTTACCTGTGGTCAGAACTTCCTTTAAACTCTATTTTCAGTTCCCCAAATACTTGGGGGGTTTTGTTGGGCCATTTATCTGTTGAAAGAGCATAAGGCTTGAAAACTTGAAACCTATGAAAACTTGCTGAAGCTAATATTTTACAGGATGCAGCCCTATAGGTTTCTTGCATCACCACTGAATAGAAGGCAAAGCAGAATAGAAGGCAAAGCAGTAAATATAATAAGGCAAACAAGCCCACTGGACTGCACACGTCATATGCAAAATCTTGGGTAACGAGAAGTGCAGAGCTACATCTCACCAGGGCCACTGGACTGCTCCAACCGCTAAGATAAAGCATATAGTTCCTCCACAGTGTGCCCACTCTATGGCTCTGCTTCCTCCCTCCTTTTTCCATCCCATTTTTGGAGACTTGCTTTGGATGGGGTAGGTGAGAGGGAGATGGCAGGAGTGAGCACACTACGCTTCCCAGAGCAAGAGACAACTCAGAATCCAGCCCTCCGAGCCTATTGTTGAAAAGCTGTCCCAGAGCATGTAGCAAGGTACTAGTCTGAAAATATGGTTGGTTAACATATGGATCAGATAGTGGTTTAAAGACACTAGTCACATGGGAAGGCAATGAGGAGGGGCTGCACCACAATATGAAGTTCTGACTCGGGAAAGATTTCTGCAGGGCTCTGAGGCAGGATATGCTGGAGTGGGGGCTCTGCCATTTTTACATGGGGCAGCATCTCTTCCCAAGAAGTGAGATAACTCTGCCTCCCTGCTTCCTTTGGACAGTCTAGCATTGCTTCTGGAACTACTATGCCAGTGCCTGTATTCCCAAGCATAGCTGCTCAGGATGAGGGAGGATCTTTGTTCCAGATGTCCAAGGGTATTTAGGCACTTAAAGATGCAGATAGGCTCCTTAATGGGACTTTCAGAAATGTCTATGCTGTTTAGGCATCTAAGTAAGTATGATTTCAATGGGAACTAGGTGCTGCTTTTGGAAATCTCACTAGGTGTCTCCCTGCAGTGGTGTGTGCCTTTGAAAGTCTGGCCCCTTGTGCCCACTCACCCATCTTCTGCACCCATGCAGACCAGCTGGCCTCTGGCCCTAGGAATGTCAAGATAATTGCTAACAAAGCTCAGGGTACGTTATAGGGATATACTGGGCTTAATTTGTGCCAGGGTTGAGCCTCGGCTTGGCAGTTCATAGCCCCTGCATCTCTGCACTTGCCATGTCAGTTTTTATAAAAGTAAAAAAATTACTTGAGCCCTGGCACACCTTTCATTACAAATTAAGCACTGGATATATACCACATTTTTAAGGCCTGATTCTCCTCTCATTCATACTGGTAAAAACCAGGAGAAATATCATTGACGTCAATTGAGTTGTATTGGTATAAAACTGATGAAAATGAGAGAAGAATCAATCCTGTCTATGTCCTTTAAAAGATCTTAACTCCTTTCTCTATACGGCAGGCTAGTGTGCATCCCCAAGAATAGACCACATTGCTATAGATAAAAAATAAAAAATTGTCAAGAACCCTAGACCCTGCACAGCAGTTCAGCATGAAATTAATGGGTATATGTTTATAATTGTGATACACTGGGAAAACACAGTTTTTAGTAGGGCTGTCAAGCGATGAAAAAATATTATGATTAATCACGCAATTAAAAAAATGTATTGTGTGATTAAGATTAATTGCACCGTTAATAATAGAATACCATTTATTTAAATATTTTTGGATGTTTTCTACATTTTCAAATATTGATTTAAATTACAACATAGAATACAAAGTGAACAGTGCTCACTTTATATTTTTGATTAAAATATTTGCACTGTAAAAAAACAAAATAGTATTTTGCAATTAACCTAATGCAAGTACTGTAGTGCAATCTCTTTGTTGTGAAAGTGCAATTTACAAATGTAGATTTTTTTTGTTACATAACTGCACTCAAAAACAAAACAATGTAAAATTTTAGAGCCTGCAAATCCACTCAGTCCTATTTCTTATTCAGCCAATCGCTCAGACAAACAAGTTTGTTTACATTTGCAGGAGATCATGCTGCCCGCTTCTTGTTTACAATGTCACCTGAAAGTGAGAACAGGTGTTCTCGTGGCACTGTAGTAGTGGGCATTGCAAGATATTTACATGCCAGATTCACTAAAGTTTCATATGTCCCTTCATGCTTCAACCACCGTTCCAAGGGACGTGTCCATGCTGATATCAAGCAGAACTGGTCAACAATCCAAAGTAGTGTGGACTGGCGCATGTTCCTTTTCATTATCTGAATCAGATGCCACCAGCAGAAGGTTAATTTTCTTTTTTGGTGGTTGGGTTCTGTAATTTTTTAATTGGAGTGTTGCTCTTTTAAGAGTTCTGAAAGCATGCTTGACATCTCTTCCCTCTCAGATTTTGGATGGCACTTCAGATTCTTAAAGTTTGGGTTGAGTGCTGTAGCTAACTTTAGAAATCTCACATTGGTAGCTTCTTTGTGTTTTGTCAAATTTGCAGTGAAATTGTTCTTAAAATGAACAACATGTGCTGGGTCATCATCCGAGACTGCTATAACATGAAATATATGGCAGAATTCGGGTAAAACAGAGCAGCGGACATACAATTCTCCCCCAAGGAGTTTAGTCACAAATTTAATTAACACATTATTTTTTTTAATGAGCATCATCAGCATGGAAGCATGTCCTCTGGAATGGTGGCCAAAGCATGAAGGGGCATACGAATGTTTAGCGTATCTGGCACATAAATACCTTGCAATGCTGGCTACAAAAGTGCCATGCAAATATCTGTTCTCACTTTTCTGGTGACGTAAATAAGAAGAGGGCAGCATTATTTTTTGTGTAAATGTAAACAAACTTGTTTCTCTTAGCGACTGGCTGAACAAGAAGTAGGACTGAGTGGACTTGTAGGTTCTGAAGTTTTACATTGTTTTGTTTTTGAGTGCAGTTATGTAACAAAAAAATCTACATTTGTAAGTTGCACTTTCATGACAAAGAGATTGCACTACAGTACTTGTATGAGATTAATTGAAAAATACTATTTCTTTTATAGTGTAAATATTTGTAATAAAAATGTACACTTTTATTTCAATTACAAAACAGAATACAAGATATATGAAAATGTAGAAAAACATCCAACATATTTAATAAATTTCAATTGGCATTCTATTGTTTAAATGTGATTAAAACTGCGATTAATCGCGATCAATTTTTTTCAGTTAATCACGTGAGTTAACGGTGAGTAATCGACAACCCTAGTTTTCAGTAGCCCATACTGCTAACCATGCAATATGATCATTCAATATTCGCTATCTCAGGCTGCAATATACAGTAGAAAAGAGAGCTGCTGAAAGGAGCTGGGAAGTATTTTTGTTGTTTTCTTTTACTATATTTGTCCATATTCCCAGTTCAGAAATACATAAAGAATAAAGTAGCCTCCCACACTTAAATTAAAACGTCTATTGAAAGGCCATATAATTAGGTACAACTTCTTGTGAAGCTCTGGCTGTCTCAGTATTGTGTGCACACAGATCTCAGGTCTTGTACTTCAGCCTTAATTTCTGTTAAAACACGTATCTTGGTCAGCTAACACAAAATAATGAAAGTGTACATACAAATTAAATAATGTTAAAAGACCATTAAGGTTGTACAGTTAAAATCTGAAAACAGCCAAGAAATCCTAAAGTTAAGAAAAGTTAACTACTATGTTATAGAGCTGTATACTTTACTGTTTGTTGTATAATGAACAACAACTTATTAAGCTACATGTTTAGCCAGAGAAAAAGAAAAAGAAAATGTTAAGTATTTTACAAGCAAAGTAGCAAAATTAATACTGAGGCCCTTGAGGCAAGGGCCATCCTTTTAAGTGGAAAGCACCTACCACATCATGGGTATGATCATAAGCAAAACAACAACAAAACAGTGTTTGGAACCTTAACTTTTGCATTCCCTGACTGCCTTCACATTGCATTACCAAAATGTTTTGATTAAAAGCATTGTAATGTAGCTGACGTATTGTAAACATGGACAACTAATTTCTGTAACAAAAAAGGTCAAATATCATTGCATCTAAAATGTAAACAGATGTGCAGCTGCACTTCGGCTCAGATTTGCAGGAAACATTCTCAAGTCACACTCCCTGCAGTAAAGGAACTTACCCTTGCCTACCATATTCACCTCAGTGATGCATGACAAGTGAGCTCAAGGTTTCATGCGGAGGACTTTTAAAATGCTAATGTTTTGTTCAGCACAGGCAATGTCTTTCTCTTTTTTGATATATATAATGTAAAAGTATGGCTATCTGTGCTTTACAACCAGAGTCCTTTTTCTTCTTCCACTTCTGTTTCAAACATTAACAACTGCAAACAGATTTACTTTCTGTGTAGGATTATAAAGTAGCAGTACAAATCACTTAAGTCAAGATGTACATATAATTCAGTTATACCATATTTTCAGAAGCCCCTTATTTTCATCTGAAATGAAAGAGCAAAAGTGTACAGCAGTATAGAGAAAGCAGAGCCATCAGTGTTCAGATGACATTTTTGTCTTTTTCATTCAAAGGAGGCCTGCTTCCGTAGACCCAGCCGAGACAATGTATTGTCCTTGTCCTAGTCTCTGACTGAGATAGGGGTTTGGCTAATGCTCAGGTAGGGTGGGGTTAGACACCATGCCAAATGGCAGCAATAATATCACTTGCTTTTATTGAAGAAGTGTTTCTGCCTTTTGCTAATGAAGTTCACAACTTGAGGACTCTTCTGGATTCCCTAGGCGTAGCAATAGCTGGACATGCTTTTATTCAGCTGCATCTGTCAAGAAGCATTTTTCATAGCTATGAACAATGCTGCTGTCGTTGTCTGTGCCTTCATTACCTTTACAATGGCTTACAGACTCATGCTCTAACCAAGGCTACCCTTGAATGTCACAAAAAAATTAGTTAGTGTAAAATGTGGCTACCCACTTAGCTTTGCTTCGCAGGTGCATCATTTTTAGGTTTGATTGAAAATTTTCCATTGAAACTGCATTTCAGCAACAACATTGGGTTTTCAGTTAAATTACCTTCTTTGCCAAGTGCTTTTTTTTTTTTTTTTTTTTTTTTTTTTTTTGGCTAGATCTGCTTTTGTGTGCAGAAAATGTTGATTGGTATTGGGGGGGCGGGGAATTGCGCATCAGAAAACCAAAAAGATGTAGTCCACCTATTAAGCTCAGCCCTTGGAGGGGAACAGGAGCATGAAACACAAAACTACTGCTCGAAGGCACCAATGCAGCATTTCAGAATATGAATATTTCAGTTTTTGGCCAAAATATTTCATTTTTAATTTTTTTTGCCAAAAGTTGAAACTTTCTGTACAATGTAAACTTCATTTTCTGACCAGCTTGAATTATTTTATACCAGTTTTCCATAGACTTCATTATCTGCCAGTATGTTACTGGTTGTAATTCAAGGTTTTGGTTTAAATCTAGAGCCTTAACATTTCACCATTTCTGAAAGAAGGGGCTGCCACTTTTTTCATAGAAATTCAAAATTACTCAGTGGAATTGAATCTGCTAGAAAGGAAGCCTGCTGCATAATTGGTTGGGTTTTTTTTTTGTTTTTTTTTTGTTTTTTTTTAATATGTTCAAGTTAAATAAAGAGAAAGTTACATGGGAACGGGGAAGTACCAAATGTTATAACCAATAACAAGTAAGAGAGAAGAACTGCCATCTTCTCCAGTGTTTCCCCTTCTCTCTCCAGCCATTATGGTTGGGGAAGGGGAACCTTAAACCAGGAACTGAGTATAAAATTGTGCATTGATGTCTGCCAGTATTTGTAGAGAGCTTCAAACAACTCTGAGAGGTCTGAACTTTTCCATTCATCTCTCTGCAGACAGAGGATACATCTACACTACAGCGGGGAGTCGATTTAAGATACGCAAATTCAGCTACGTGAATAGCGTAGCTGAATTCGACGTATTGCAGCCGACTTACCCCGTTGTGAGGACGGCGGCAAAATCGACTTCTGCCGCTTTTTGTCGGCGGCGCTTACTACCACCTCCGCTGGTGGAGTTAGAGCGCCGATTCGGGGATCGATTGTCGCGTCCCAACGGGACGCGATAAATCGATCCCCGAGAGGTCGATTTCTACCCGCCGATTCAGGCGGGTAGTATAGACCAGACCTGAGAGGCCTGTTCTCTCCATGTGCATTGTCCTGATCATCAGCATCCATTGGGATGTTTTGCTAACAGTACTCAGAGATGAACAGTGTGGGACCAGAAGCTAGGCTTGCTCAGTGAAGGAGATGATTTCCAGTGATCCACCAAAGCCCAAGCCTATCAGACATCCTGAAAGACTTTTGCCTAAAGCTAGCATCTTGAATGATGGGATTTTATTTATAGGCTACAAAGGGCCATTTAATTGTCATTTTACATTATACACACTCCCCCAAATTATGATGGGAGTATTTTTAATAAATCAGAACCATATATAATCAAATTTGGTTGGATATAGTACTTCATTATTTATGGTAGACAGATATGACAGCAAGATCTTGCAGGCTACACCACCTTTTTTTTTCTTTCTTTCATGTCCTCCATGTGTCTCGTTCCTGTTTAAAGTGTCAGCTCACCAACAGTTTGGTTTCACTGAAAGCGAAAATGCTAGACACTCTGATTATGGAAAAAGTTGTCCTTAAAAGGACTGAATATATTGAAAAGTACTTCTTGCTTTTTAAAATATTCTTTCTTCGTTTAAAAGCAAACTTCATCCAAAACCATCTCCATTCCTAAATGAAGACCATTATTGGTGGTCTTCAAAATCTATTTTTGATAGAGCTCTAGGGTGGCAAACATAGTAGTGAACAGACTTCCCTGGTGGTGGTGGTGGTTTTAATAACATATGTTAAAGGTATTATTTCACAAAAAATACATTTATTATGCAGTTATCTCAGCTTGCAGGCATATGGCTCTCCAGTCTGTATAAAACAGTACATAACTATAACCCATAGAGACTCCAGGTTTATTTAGGTCCCCTGCCTCTAAGCAAAAATAACAAAATAGCAAATGTGAATAGAAGGTTGCTTAAATGTAATGGTCTTTAAAAAATCCTATAAGCAAGCACAGCACTTGTCTAATTTTAAATTCCATGGCTTATTATCTTTACTGAGATGCTAGTAAAAGCTATTTAAATACATTTTTTTCAACACACTAGTTTCAACCATGCTCTCTAAATAAATCATGCAACCATATAAAAATGTTTAAATGGCCAGATGTCATCTGATTTAGTAAGAAACATCTGGTAAGGAACCTGTCCAGAGAAGGACAATTTTTTTCCCCCATCTCTCTGTCTCTCACACACCACCTAGCCTCAGAAACACAGGCCTGCCCCCTAAGGATCTCAGCCAGTCACATATTTGATGTTTCTGTGTTTGGATATGGTATTGTCCTAGCACTTACTTCCATATACACATGTATCTACTTTTCCACTCGGCAAACTATCTTTAGGAGTTGACTGTATTTGTTTTATTCTTTATCTAAACCGTGCTTGGTCAAGGAACCAAAACAAATGTCAAGCTTCTGAAACTCAAGAGGTGTGTGTAGAGGGAAACTTTTTTTGTAAAGGCCAAATAGAGTTGCACTCTTAAAACTTGCACATAACTTTCCGTTTTCCCATTGTTGAAGCTGCTTCACACACAGTGCTTAGTGCTGTTCTTGGGAGAAAAAATGTGCATCAGCATCCGTTGTTGGTTTTCTGTACAGATCATTAACATTTTTCTATAAAAATGAAAATAAAGTTATTCAAATTTGATTTACTTGGAAAGTTGTAGGAAAGTCTGACATCGTTTCCTTGAAAAGGGATTCAACAACTTGAAATTATTACACTGTACATTCATTCTGGATTAAGAAATAAGGCCCAGATCCTATGGTGCTATAAATCAGGGTAACTCCATTGAAGCTGATGGACCTATGCTAATTTACATCAGCTAAGGAAGAAACAACACAAATGATTCCCAGGCACCATCAAAAATGCTGTGGGGAGCCTGTGGAGGAGGGAGGGGGAACTATTGACATTTTGTGAAATAAAACTCTGTGGAAATGCAGTATCATTAGCAGGATAGTGTAAAGATGTCTACACTGATGGAGATACTCTGTTGTCCTGTTATGCTATATTTTGATTTTTATGATGATAGAATATAACCACGACTTTGATGCATAATTTGCATAGAGTCCATTTATTTGTATGAAATCTACTGAGTGAGCCGAAGTGGGACAACCACATCTTTTTGAAAGTAAGTCCCTAAGTGTTCAATGGAGTTCTGGCATTTCTCTTCTTTGGTGTGTAACATGGGTGAAATTGTGTTCAAAACTAAATAAACAAACACACTCCCTAGCCAAGAATATCCAATAAGGTATTTAGTTAGCGTAAGAGTGTACTGTTGAACAAGCACAACCAACTATAATGGCTAATGCTTTGCTGAAATTATTTCCTCCAATTTTTCCACCTTGATTTCTCTTTCCTATTGGGTTTTTCCCAAATGCAGCCCAACCCATTGAGCAGCAGTAAACTGCACATACTTAAGAGACATAATTCTGTCCCTTGGCAGACACCTTGTATCATCTTGCCGCTTATATCTAATCAATTATATATTGGTACTTGCTTTATACCTTGACTGGATAAGCACACAAATACTCATGCATGATGCTTTGAAATGTCATTTTCACACTCATCCCTGTCACAAACCTCTATTGTATGTGTGTTTACAGACAGCCAACGTGAAATAGGTGTGAGGAGGGCTGAAGAAAACTCACTAATACACTTCAGTTAATATTTATATACTTTTTCTGCTGTAATTTGCCCAGTTCTAGGTCCTGATCCTGCATCAGAATCTGTGAATTCTCTTGTGCAATTTTGTGGAATATCTCTGCACCCTTGTGGAATCATATTTACTTCAATGCAGCACTGGGGCTTTTAGTAGCACAATGTTCTGGATCTCTCATCCATTTGTATAGCCATCTTTGTTGTACACCTGGAGCCAAAGCCTGCAAACACCTGAGCTAGCGTGTGATTTGAAATCAGTGGGAATACTCAGGGAAGAAAGTTACATAAGGTGTTTGCAGCATCAGGGCCTTAGACCATAAATTCCTTTATTTCTTGCACAGTCCTGAGAATTCTGTTGGTAACAAATAAATAATTACCATGAATACCTTTTGAAAAGTAGAGGAAGGAAATGAGCACCCATTTTTAAACCCCTCTTATTTTGTTTGTTTCCTTTAGGCCAGATTGTGCCTGGTGCTGCACAAGTAGGGAAGAGTATAGAACAAGGCTCTCGCTCACCTCCTTCAGACCTTTATGCCACTTTCGGAATGTGTCTAAAACAAGCACTCTGCTAGTCTTAGTACTGCCACTGTCTTTGTCCTGGCCAAGGACAGGTGGACTGGTGTGACAGGGAATGTACACCTCACTATGCAAAAGGGTGTTGGAGCTCCAGCTTAGAGGAATGCTGTATGAGTTCTCCTGCTGCAGCATAGCTCCTCTTCCACAGCTTCACTATGCGGCTATCAAGCTGCTTAGAGTAATTCATGCGCTAGAATGCCAACCTCACAGCAGACTGTCAAGGAACAGGGTGCAAACCCCAAACTGGTTCTCTGTTCTGTAATTAGATTTCACCAACCAAGTAACAGGTGAACTCCTAAAGCATGATGACAGCCTTAACATGGAATCAGAGACAGTCCCCTTGGGCACTCCAGTCTATCATGCCACCCAGGCAAGCCGGCCTTTGTGATAAATGGCCCCTTGCACCAAAAATCACAATATTCAGATTACTCCTAGTCCCAAAGGACCAGTTACTTACCCCAGGTCAATTGTACTTCAGATCTCATACCAGAGAAAATACTTGTAGCCAATCCTATAATACTAAGTAAAAGAGATAAGTTATTTACAAGGTTAATGCGTGTAAACATACACAAATGAGATAGTCTTAGATTCCAAAAGGTAATAGTAGCTGCTATAATATGCAAGCTATGTCTGTCCTTAAGGACTAACCTAAGCTAAGCAGCCTGGGGAATCCCTTGCTTATGCTCAGAAATACAGTATTGCTCTTTCCATATTCCAAGCAGCATAGTGATGATTTTTTGTGACAGGAATTTTTATCCCCTTCCCCCAGAGCACAAGCTCATGGGACAAGAATTTGTTTGTGCACCTCTCCAGTTCATGGGTTTGAGGAGAGCAATCAACAAAGTCTTTTGTCCATTGATGTTCTTCAAAGGCTTGTCTGATGTCTATAGGCCTTCCTCTTGTTGGGGAGGAGATGACACACCTCTTGTGATAAACTAGTATTTCACACTTGGTAATGCTTCTCTTCTGACTGTGGGGTTTTACAGTTTTAGGCAACACTTTTATAGTTACAGAGCAAACACTTAAAATATTACCTTTATGATATTGGTATCCCATGTTATAAGTAAGATTAATGCATGCAGCATCCTATACGGATTTTGTTAAGTCTAAACATGGTCTTATAAGTCAAATATCTACTTTAACAGTACTAACACACAGTGAGTCCCTAGGGCCTTGGCATGAGCTGGCACGTGGTCAGCCAGCATCAAGGTGGCCAGTAGCATGTATCCACCATTTAGCCATATGTTCAGTGATGTACAGCAGTTCTGGTTTTCTTTTCTCAAAAAAATACCCAAAACCAATAAACAAAAAAACTCATCTGTGTATAAGCCTAGAAAACCTGTGTACGAGCTGTGCCGCTGTACAACTTGCAGCATAAACATACCCTTAGTCTTGCAGGCTTTTGCAACCCAGATTTTCATTGGAATCTGAATTTCATTGCTCATAAACATTTATGGTACCATGAGACTCACCAAAATAAACTGCCATTGTTCCATGGGTGGAACTTCCACTGGAGTTGATGAGAGTCTTGCATGTTGAACGATAGGACGATATTACCCACTGATATTGTCTTTTAAGTCATTGACATTTTGACATCTTCAAAACTATTAGTGGGCTGGCTCCAGCTTATTGGAATATATAAGATGATAAATGGGTTTTAAAATAAAAATTATTCAAGATAATAGTGGCTCAGAGGTGAAAAGATTAAGACTGTGTAATGAAAACTATTATTTATAGACCTTTCTACTTCACTGATTAACTGCTTTAGGCAAATTGATTAAAATCTCAAATCAATACCAGAATATTTGATTCCCATTAGCTTGTGCATATATCTATATAATTAAAACAAAACAATTTAAAATCAGTTCATTTTTTATTTTACTTGCCAAGATCTGAATTCAGTCGTCTCAGCTTCTTCTTCAACAGCTGATACCATCTGTGGGAAAAAAAACATTTTTTTTTTTTAAAAACTTCCCTTCACTGCTTTAGGTGCTAATGATGCCATCAGCTTTTAGATGGAAAGCAGAAAATAATGTGCTTACATCTTGGTAGGTAAAAAGCTATTGTGCTGATTTTGGGGTCAGACTCACTAAGTATCCTCTGTCTGTTTTGCAACATTCTGAGACTACAAACTAGCTATAAACCTAGTTTAACTAGCCAGCTAAGAGCGCATGGTTGTTTTGCATTACCAACTTGGCGCAAAGTAGCTGGAGAATGCTGGTGAATCTGGCCCATCACTGTTTTCTATAACCTCATTATGCTATACTTGCATACGATAAATGTGCCAAGGACAAATGATTTTGCAGTTCTAGGCATTTTTATGTAGCTGTGTAGTGAGGATGATTTATTAAAGGATATCATTCAGAGGTTAGATATGATAGAAGAAGTCAGTGTAAGCATCCTCAGATAACACACAGATATTACAAACCATTGTGACATTAGGCACATGCTCTATCCATGATAGTTCCAATATGGTGGCTTCTCTTGGGCTAATTGTAGTACCAGCCAGATGACTTCCACAGATTCAGTTTTGTTAAAGCTCCTTTGCCAGATAACACCTATTACAAGCCATACCTAATTTAAAGGCTCAAAAATAGTACCCTTTTTGCCTGTTAGACAATCTGCACCACTGACAAAACAAACTCTGATAAATTATTTGCTATTTGTACTACTGGAGCCCTTTGAAACCTCGGTCATGGACCAGTACCCCATTGTGGTAGGTGCTGTACAAACACAACAAAAAGATAGTCTCTACCCCAAGGCCCTTACAATCTAAACAAAAGCTGTGGTCTTTATAGCAGAAAAGAATGTAGTTGCACAATTCCAAATTCTGCAAGGCCAAAATAGAACCAAAAGTGGAGAAAGAGTTTTGAGGAGAAGGAAGCTCATAGGCATGTTGGGGAAAGGAGATGGAAGAGGGTGTGGAGGTGGGAAAAAGCGAGCCTTTTGGCAGCTGAGGATGAGGGGTGAGGAATAAGAGGATGGGAAGCTTAGATATTAGCATTCAAATCCTTGGGGGGGGGGGTCTTCCAAATATGACCTCCAAACATTGAGCTTTATCCATCACTAGTGGACATGCTGTTGCTGCTACTTTGATTCTCCTACTGCCTCTTTTCTGAGGGTCAAGCCCTGCTGCCTTTATTTAGGGAAGCAGTCCTGTTGACTGCAATGGGACCATATCAGTGTATAATTCTGTCCTAGTCTATATTAGTTCTTATACCATCCTCATCCTTGTGGCAGGTAATCAGATATACTAGTGCATTAATCAATATGACTCACATCTGTCATGTTTGTTCTTTTGTCCTCACCCCAGGGACAGAATGTTTGCAGTATACTCTTGTTTTAGTAGGGTTTGGGGATTTTTTTTACATGCACATAATGCCATGTTTTTATATGAGGTTGAAGAAGTGTGCCTTATACTTAAAGCCTTTAGTTCTCATGGGAGATTGTTCCACAGCATTAGATTGTTCCAAAGGCACAAGCGCATCAAAACTCCTTTTTTGTAGAATGGTGTGGTTGCTTAGTTACAAAAAAATAATAATGTTCAGCAACATAAAGGATATTACCTTCAACCCCTTCTTTCCCTGAATGACATAGACTTGTAGGGGAAATGGCAAGAACTGGTATTACCTTTTTTTTTTTGTGAGTGAGCGGTCATAGCCAAAGGCAGCTGAGTATTATGCATGAAGTCACTAAGGGAAATGACTTCACATGTGAGCAAGCTAGTGCTCCAAGATGAAACTGAAGGTTAGGCAGGAATATTGTTGATTGGACACAGAGGACTAACTGCACCACTGCAGCTGATCAGCACTTGCTGTTTACACTGGCATGGTGCAGTACAGAGTGACACAGTGGTAGGCCGTATGCTCCTTAGCTTTGCCTACAGCAACTGCAGTCACAATGGTGGTGGGAGTATTTGTGCACAATGGCAAACGATTTTGTGTGTTGGTGCATGGTGTGCTACAGGCATGGTAGCATGCTGCAATGGTGCTGGTCACACCTGTCCTCATGTTTACCAGGTAAACTGCACCAACCCCCTTTTTGTCCGTCTCAAGTGCACCTGCTCAGTTGACAGGCCTGGCTTCCTGTACCGCTTGGTGGTACAACCAGACCCAGACTGGATCTCTGGGCTGCAGCCTCCCTGTTCCCAGCAATGTTATTGTGACAGACCCTAGTGAGTTTGGCACCTGTAAGTCTTTTCCTGCAGGAGCCTCAGACAGTGGCTGATTAGTGACTCAAAACAGTTTTTTCATAACAAATCATTATTTATTATTTCACCCAAAGGTACATAGCACACAGAGGGTTAAGACAACAAAGAGTCCTATATGCATATTTCTCTATTACTTATACATTAATCCTTCCTTGCCAGTATTTGTAAATTCCTCTCAGCTCAGCTAACCCTCATCTCTGGATGGGAGGATCAGACTGTCCTGCTTGCAGCACTTTCTGTCCTTATGTGTCTCAGTCTGGGTGTCAGCCTCAATCTTCTTACAACCCTTTCTCCCCCCTCTCCCCTTCTTCTTTAGCCCAGCATCTTTAAGGCTTTAATATTCCCTTTGATCGTGGATTTTTGGTCTGGGAAGAATGTTTCACCAGACTAACTGGAGCCAGGCAGGGGGTATTCCCCCCCAATTAATGGTTTCCCCATTGTTTCTTCTTGGACTCTTCCTATACCGTATCATAGCACTTTATCTTTGCTGTTGTTTCATTTCCTGTCAGCTTCTCTCTTACAGCTTCCTTTGATTTAGCTCTATGCATTCAGGCAAGAGAATATCACATAGGAAACAACATGGGCGTGTGATATTTATAAAAAATAATTACATAACTTCCTCATTCTCCATAACTGCAGTCTGGACAGAGCTAAGCAGCAGAGGTGGTTTAGCAGAGAAATGGTGAGAGTTACACTAATGATATTACTGAAGCCCGAATTCAGGGGACAAATTATTAGATATCTCACTGGAAAGGGATTTAACCTCCTACCAACCCTTTCCACAGAAGCCAAAAGTTATGTCTTTACCTTTGTGGCAATAGATCAACAATCAAAAGCCACAACCCTAGCAGAAGTATCTTGATGGGCTGATTGCCTATGGGCTGCTCAGGGGCATGCTTTCAACTTCAGTATTTGAATGAAGGCTGATGTTGTACCACAAGACAGCTGTGATGAATCTACCCAAGAATGAGGGGTTGCTAGCAGTAATAATACCGCTCTAAACTAATGCAGTTCCCTGCTCCTTGCAGGGTGACTGAGTAGCAGCAGACCACACGAAGCGACAAATTTTTAAAGAATGCTTGAGAGTAAACGAAAATGATGCTGGTTACAGAAAATAAATAGAAAATAATTATTTTTTATTTTATTTCTTTGGTTCACAATGCTGGAAAAATAAAATAGGCGGTATAGTTTCCTAAACCACAAATGCTTCACCACAGACCATCTTATTTTTTTGTTGGTATCCAAACATAAGAGGCATGGGATATCCCCCTTCATCTCTTTGGGTGGTAAATTGTCATCTAGTCCATGGAGAATAAAAGAAACAGATGCAAAGAAACAAAATTGTGGTCCTTGATTTTACAGGTTGGAGGAGGCTCTCCATCCTCATAGTGCTGCTGCTAGCCCCATGAAGCAGCATGTTGTAATGAGGGTGATGGTGTGAGCGTTTAGCTATGGCACTGTGGTTAGCACACATTAACACTTTGAAGGCACATAGGTTGAATGTCTCTGTAGAGACTGATCAGTCAGCTTTGAAGGGATCCTAACTGAGTACAGCAATGTGGCTGGACTCTTCTTGTCAATGTGTTGGCCACCTGTGGGCAGAAGAAATCCTAGACATGTCCAATTCATCTAAAAAACCATAGCTGTGGCTAGAATGAGTTAGACTGCACATAGCCAGAATATGTGGGATAGCAGAACATCAGAGGGTAATTCATAATCCATAAAATATGAAAGTTGTCAGAAGGAATAAATGTCCCTTGAAAGGCACTTAATCAATGACTAAAACCAGCAATTACTCTGATTTTAGTTGCTTGTGTTTTAAACAGGTCTTCCAAGAGAAATAATACTACAGCACTATTGTAAGGTACAGAAGGGTTGGACCACTGCTGTGGAATGGTGTTGGTGAAGTAGTAAACACTTACTCTTGGTTCACTATCATTTTGTGGCCTGAGGTGCTGGTATTGATGATCATTTACACAACTTCCAGGTATACATAGAAATATTCCGGAATCTCTAAGCAGCATAAATAATGTCACAAATATTTATCCAGAAATTTATCCCATGAGTATGTTACACGTTATTCACTTGTCTCCTGCTGAAAACATTTAAATGATCCTATCAAGGAGCTGAAACAATAACATTTGAGGAAGCACAAATTACAAAGAGCGTACAGGTGAACAGTTCACCAACAAACCTGTATTCTTTAAATTATTTGTCTAAATGAATTGCCAACAAAAAACAAGCACATTCAAAGGAAATCAGGATTAGTTCCCTAATCTCATAAATGGATAAATTCCTAATGAATATTATTGACGAATAGTTTGACCAGGTCTATTGTACCATATTTTTTTCTTTAAATAAGGGCTGGACAGTTGTTACTCCATACATATGGCACCTATAGCTGTTACAGCCTGATTTTTAAAACTGCATGTGCACAGTTAAGTTACGCTCCTAGTTTGCATTGGCAGCTATTCTGAGTGAGCAAACAAAATGATACTTGGGCATGTGAATGGATAGTTATATGCTAACCTGATACTGTACATGCAACCATTGTAACTATTAGATACCCAATTGTGTACTTGCATTATCATCCATGATCTGTTTTAAAACCCAGGCCTTGTAGATCAGGCCTCATTCAGACTCCTAAAGAAAAAAAAGTAGCAGTTTGGCAAAAAGTTCCTTTTTTTAATAGCAAAGATGTTTACCAGAAACAGTGATTAATCAAAACGTTAAAAAACATTGATCACAAGGCAATGCTGGAAAACAGGGGTTTTTTACATTTTCTTCTGAATGGAACAAATAAATGACTTTGATACCACAACAGTGACATGTTTTCTAAGTCTATCTGGGTATACTGACAACTGAATCGTAAATTATCCAACTATACTCAATACCTCACCTGGATGCTTTTGTATTTCATTTACCACCACCCACTCAGAAAAAGAGGATTTTAATTTAAGATCCATTTAAGATAAGTGGGTAATTTGAATTTACTGGAGACAGTGAATCCCAGATAATTTATTTCAAAGACGGGTGCTTAATGTATCCAGAAGATTTTCCAAAATATTGTAGCTGAAACTTATTTGAAATAGGATAGTCAGAAGGGAAAAAAAAAAACAAGTGGATTTTTTAGCTAAAAGTGGTAATTTTAATTAACTGGGGATGGTTTGAATCCACAGACAATTCATTAGACTGAAGCTGCAGTTGCATAACAGATGGTTGGGTTTCATGTGCTGAGTGATACTGAAAGACTTTCCAGTGTACTAGAGCTTAAATCCATGTGAAATATAATTTTTGTGTAAATTTCCCAGCGGCAAAGAAAAAACTGCAATTACTAGAAGTAACAAGCCTACTCTGTAGTGAAAGTAGTGTCATTTCACTTTTGAAATGCACCAGAAACCTTGAAGAGATTAATGTAGCGAGTGTTAGCAGACCCACCCTGGACCTACCCTTGTAACAAAGGTACCTGGATAATTTCATGATTTTTGTAATGGAAACAATCATTGCCATTGACCACAGAGCCATGGCATGTGAAACTGCAAACGGCCAACTTCAAATGAAACCTAAGAAATGGATAGTGCTCCCTGCCCCTGTGAGGTCATCCAGTTGTTTTGCTTAAACTGACAGAGACAAATTGTGTCAAATATCCCAATACAAAAGATCTTTCTGAAGTGCCTCCAGAATTTAACCTAGAGCTAGATCCACAATGGAGACTTAGAATTAGTGTTTCAATACCTAACATTTAATGCCCAGCTGCCTTGTGGAATCCACAGCCCCAAGTTAGATGCCTGGCTCCCCATACATGCCTGGGGTATGGGCACTAAAGAAATGGAGCCACAAAAGCAAGCAAGCCGAACGGGAAGCCAGTAGGGAATGCTGAAGAGACAGGTGTGGCCTATGCTCTGCCCCTCAAAGGGACTTAGGCATCTAAATCCAGCTGGAGCGAGGAGCCTCCTGCCGCTCAGGAGTCACAGCCGTGAATCCTTGCCTGGAATTAGGCACTGGAGCCCTTTCTCCAAAAACAAAAAACAGAAACAAAAAAAACCCCACAGCCCCTGCAGAGGCTGCTTTATACCTATTATCCATGTGGTTACAGCACTCCCGGGCTGGGGGAGACCACAGGTTCATATCCTCCCTCTGCTTGCTGTGGAGCAAGGATTTGAACACAGTTCTTCTACCTCTCTGGGGAGTGCCCTAATCATTAGTCTCTGGGATAATCTAGGCTGAGGCTCTTCCCGTTTCTCCTGTTGAAACTGTTCCACTTTATATAAATAATCACTGGGACAAGAACAAGGACAACTCGACTCACCTACATGCCAGGAGAATGCCCTAACCGCTAGTCTGTAGAGTCATTCTCGGCCTCTCTCTGGCCCAGTGAGTGTAAAGCATTGAAGCACCCCAGTGGATTGGGCCCAGCAGGCAAGATATGTGGGACAAAGCCTAGTCAGAGGAGCCCACTGTGGCTTAGGCATGAGCTAGATGCCCAGGTATCAGGACTTACGTGGCTGTGCTATTGCCTGTTCTATTGATTGTATATTAATGATATTGATTACTGAAGAATTCCCAGTTAAAACTCTCAGGCTTGGTAGATTCCTCTCTTAAGATCAGGCCCAGTATTATTAAAATCACTGTTCAGCTGGGAACCCTGACATGCATGGTTGCAACACTCACCCTTAATAAAACTATTACAACTACAGAAGGTTTTTCCTAACACCGTTAGCAAATTTTTATAAACACTTCAACATAGCAAGATAGATAGGAGAACACACAATTGGCACCTGAGCATCCACGTACTCACACCACTCCATGCATAATAACCTGAAGTTGTAGTCATTATCTTCATCATCATCATTGTCTTTGTCACTATCCCTTGGTTGTCATCCTGGCTTCTCCCAAGAGTTAGATCTCTCAAGACATGCAGACTGCAATACAACTTCTATAATGTGTTATGCTGACACTACTACGCCTAATGCATATTCAATAGGGGGTTATTTGTATTTACTGTCTCTACTAATGTGGTGCTTTTCTCCTATAAGCCTTTTACCTGAGGTTCTTTAGCATGGACATCAATTAGTTGCCATAGCTGTTTTGTGGTCAGGCATCTGCTGATGTTCCTAACTTCAAATATCCTAAACTGGTATAAACTAGCATCTTGGGGTTACCTGTCAACAGTTTAGTCCTTACAGGATTGTATCTTGTGATATCATATGATCTAGGCTTACTCTTCGTTAGCTGCTTATACTGAGGTCTTATGACTTGTTTAGCTTAGCTATTGTCTTACAGGTCTCAGATCTGCAGGTCTGTAGTCATTGCTTTACTTTCTTAACTTTTGCCTATGCTAGCAAATAACTAGAGTCTACAGCACACATGCCCACTAGCAGATTTTTAGGCACCTAGGGGACTTTATCAGCAGAAACGTAGGCACCTACAGGGTTAGGTGGCAGCTGAACCGGGGTTTTGAGGCTCTACATTTTGGACTTAGATGCCAACATTGGTAGTTAGGTGCTTACATCCATGAAGGGATTTAGCCCATAATCTGCAAACATTAGGGGCTAGTTGCTGCGCTCAATAACAACTGTTTGAACCCATAATAATTCCACTGATACCAATGGAGTTACTCCATATGTAAATTGTTGTAACTGAGAGCAGAAAACTGCACTATATGGTTCTGATCTAGCAAGGTACTTAAGCACATGCCTTGCTGGCTTCAATTGAATTACTTAAATGCTTAAAGTTAGGCACGTGCTTAAGTACCTTGCTTAAGGTACTTGGATCAGGGCCTATATTGGCACTAACGCCTTTAGTGCTGCTGCCCTGAAAACCACACCTCTCCCTGCCCCCACACATCTAAGGCTCATATGTCTTTTAACAAAACTTTTATTTCATGACTAATCACTTTCAAGAATGTCCTCAACAAATACAAGTTCTTCATAGATGTCTTTCTTGCCACTTGTGTAATGATGTCAGCATAGTCATGAGTTCAAAGCTACAGTGTAGTGGTTTCATACAGGGTGGGTGCAGGTTCCTGAGATATTGGATAGAGGTCTCATGTCAATATCATGCATTTCTGGAAAGAAGAGACGGAAAGACCTATTAGGCCACTGAAATTGGGTGGCAGGTTCCATGTAGAACTCCTCTACACAAAGTAAGTAAGTACACCGTTACCTCCATATAACATGACCCGATATAACATGAATTTGGATATAACATGGTAAAGCAGTGCTCCGGAGGGGGGCTGCGTACTCTGGTGGATCAAAGCAAGTTTAATGTAACGCGGTTTCACCTATAACACGGTAAGATTTTTTTGGCTCCCGAGGACAGCGTTATATCGAGGTAGAGGTGTATTAATGAATTAAGTCTGATTAATTATGGTGAACTACTCTGAGAGCCTTGTACTAAAAAGTATTAGAAATGTGAGGCATTTCTTTTTGTACTATTGTAAAATGTCTGTCACCTATATTAGTGATTGTAAATAATAAGGAAACCCATTCTTTACACCCAGGTTTGGCAGGTACCTTCAATATACCTCAGAAAAATTCATTCTCCCATCCACTTAACTCCTGCACCTACTCTGGAGACTCTGTGGAGCAGCCATTAAGCTTGTATTTGAAGAAAGTCTGGACGTAGCTCCCTTCAGATTGGTCAAACTGACTTTTTTACATCCTGATTGTGCAGTGAGGTCTATTTGGGCAAATCCCAATGACTTTGCAGAGCTTCAGTGAAGTAAATAAGGCTTTGGAAGAGGAGGAGAAGAGTATGCCCAGTGGAGTTCATTGCAGGAGTATTGCTCAGGCCTTAATCGGCTAGAGGAGCATGAGCAACACAAGGCACTTCACCCACATCTGTTTGAGCAAGCTGCTTTCATAATGCTCCCTGCCCAGGTACTAAGAACAGAGTATCAAAAATGTAATCCTTGCTTCCAATAACACAAGCTAGTGTGTCACCACTACTCCACCAGGCATTCTTCATAGGGATCCAATGGAGATGTGGGGAAGGTTCAGGGCTTTCTATGGCAGCCTCTTCTTCCCCAGATCTGACCAAAGCTGATGCCTATTGGAGGAACTCTCTATAGTCGCTGCGGGTGACTGGGACAGTTAGAGCAACCTCTCACTCTGGCCAAGTTCTCGGAAGTGTTCTATCTCATGCCTACCAACAAATTTCCAGGCATCAGCAGGCTAACCACCACACATTCTAGAACATCTACGGTGCAGAAGCTCTGTTATACAACCCACACCTTGGTGTGCAGATGGTGGAGTCCCCCCAGGTTCACTGGAGAATGGTCCTGGTTGGTGCCACCAGAATTGGAGACCTCCTGGACTACAATTGGAGGGACTGGGTGGACCCTGAAGTGCTCAACAAGTGCATGGGGCTGCCCACTCTGCTTGCCTTCTGCTTCTCTGGCTTTTCTTGAGAGGGTCCTATGGGAAGATATGCCCCACTTCCCCCCCACCCCTGGCCCTCCAGAACTTGTCATTGTGGTCCAGGCCCCATGTGAGCGTCCTTGGCTGCCCCCTGATTCACCACCTGAGCTGGCTGCATGATATCTAGCCGGTCTGCCTCCAATTGAACTCAGACAATATCTGTACATGCCTGTGCTTCATACCATCCACTTCCTTGCCTTTGTTTCCCACCTCGACACCAAGTAGCGGGACCTGCTGCCACCTGAGAAGGGCCAGGAACTCCAGTGGACCAGTGTGTACTCCACTCTGGTTCCACAGCCCATGGGGGATATTAGTTGGTGGCTCCTCCATGGAGCTATAAGCAGACATGTACCTGGCATGGTTCACAAACTCCCCTGACACCTCTCTTTTCTGCAGCAAGAGGGAGACACTGGTGCACATCTATGTAAGGTTCATCAGGTTGCAGCTCCTCTTCTGTCTCCTCCAGAATCTCTTACTGAGGTTCTCGCTGCACTTCTCCCCACACTTGCTCATTTATGCACACCCCATCTGTGGCCCCCCAAAGTCGTGAAACCTCTCCCTCAGCCTCTGCCTGGCGCCAGGCATTGGTCAAGATGGCTGTCCATCATATTTGGAGGAGAAAGCTGGATGGAGGAGGTGCTCTGTGACTATGGGGCCTGTTTTCAGCCCTTTATCCAATCAGGCCTCCAGACAGAGTTCCTCTGGCCATGTGCATTGACTCCTTAGACATCTTTGAGGTGAAGTGGGTGCTGTTGGGAGTTCAACCTGATTTTAAACCTTTAACGTTCATTCCTGTCCCTATTTTTTTATTGGTCGTCCACTCTATTCAGCTGCAACCTGGATCCAATGGCTTCTCCCCCTCAGCTGAGCGGGGTGGCCTCTAGCTTTTGGCAGGTCTGGATCTGCCTGTCCCAGTATCCACCAATAGTACCAGTGCTCCACCAGGCTGGCCCAAAGCAATTGTCCTCTGATTTTTTATTTTTCAAAAACACTTGTACTAGTTTGTGATTTAATCTGATTTACATAAAATGGCACAAACATAAGAAAACAATCATAGGGAGCAAGGTGTGGAAATACATATAGACAGTACAACTGGGAATATTTGTAGAAGTATGTTCCTTTATCTGCCTGCTGTATTTCAACAGTGGTCATCTCGGTGTGTAAGGCAGCCAAAAAACATCAAAGAATTCTGTCCCTGACAGCAGAGGTGAAATTTCCCCAGCTGTGCAGAACCCATCAGCTCCTGAGCACATGATTTCAGCCATGGTAGAGCAAGGCTCTGTGCATCAAAGGGGTGAAGGGTAATGAGACTGTAGGTATGTGCCTTTCATATTTGTCTGCAATACTTTCTTGAATGGTTTAAAACATAGCGATCAATTCTTTATTCCTGTAGCCAAACAGAATTCCATCAAGCAATGGTCACTGACCATGTAGATGTGCTGCTTCTGTCAGGCTGCAGCTTCAATGGCATGGGAACCTAGGTGAGAGAGGATGCCGCCCGGAGCTGGAGAGTGAGTTCTGAGTATGCTGACCCTTCTCTTCTCTTTCTCCATGAAGCCTCATGGACTCAACGCCTATTTGTACCCAGCATCTGTCAAAACTTTAGATCTGCTCTGTGCTGAGAGAGCCGTTCCCCAGTTGCTCACTGAGACATGAGGAAGGTATGACTGAAGCAACTCTGGGGAAGGAGTCACTTGATGTTTTGACTTGTTTATGAGTAGGGTAAGATCACTGTCCTTTACTTCCCAGTTGTCTTACTTTTTATTCTTGCCTGGGGGTATTCTCCAGCCCTCTGTCTAGCTATTTTATATTGTGCCCAACCAAAGGTTTGGTCCTGTCCCCACTCCCCAGCCAGTTCATGCTGTTACAGATTTGGGGTTTTCTCTGGTGTCTCTCCCAGCCATGTTTATGCTATTTCAGGCTATGAACTTCCTTCTAGGTCTCGCCTCTCAGTTGCCTTCTGACTGGAGACTCTCTGTGGCACTACTTCCAGCATCTTGATATTACTCTGGGGGATTCATGTTTCTTTCTTTCCCTGCCCCTACAGCCCCGTCTTCTCTCCACCCATGACCCCCGTTAACCTGTCCTAATTTATACCATGTTTATATTTTTATTAAAGTTGGAGATAGTAGTGCTCCGTATAGTTAGGGTTACCTAACACTTTCCATTGTAAGACCCAGTTTTCAGTTACTTATAACTTTAACCATTCAAGCTGAACTTTTCCATGCCAGTATTGCAAAGAGACTTGGGGCCTGATTCTCATCTTATGTACACACTGTAATTTCAGAGTAACAACAGTTAAGTGAACAGAATGACACGACTATAAGTGTGATCAAAATCAAGCCATCGGATTGTGGTCTTACTAAATATTTTCATTTCAGTGGGTTTAAATATTTTAAGCATTTTTAAACTAATGTATTCTTTCTTGTCTCTTTTTAGAACACAGAAAATGTGCAAATAACACCGTTACACTACATGTGGACAGTAAACATTTGTTATTTCAGTCAGATAATCTTTTCCCATAGCTAGCAGGAACAATTTCAAATGACAAAGATACAGTTTATTACTTGTAGGGGATCATCTTATCCCTTGAATAATTAACTCAATCCTTTCCTCTTTTCTCTTTTCACTTTGTATAGGCAAATGACTAGTCCATAAATCACTTGGCCAAACAACCTGTTGGACAACTTCCAGGAAGCGTTGAGACATCCACCAAAATATCAAAGAGTATAATTATACTTTCATCATGTGTTCCAGCTCATCTGAGAATAGTCAAGAGACATTAAAGAAGACAATCTCATCTGAATCTAATTATTGCTGACATGATGCTCAATATTGCTTATAGAACTCATCATCTTTGATTTGCTTCATTAAATAATGGCCTAATCAGTTCCCACATTTCTCTAAGTATTTCTTGAGAGGGTCATAATTTAACGGTGATGAATTCCATATCTGGGATTTCGTGATGTATTCTGAACCACACTATCATATTAACAGGTTTCAGAGTAGCAGCCGTGTTAGTCTGTATCCGCAAAAAGAACAGGAGTACTTGTGGCACCTTAGAGACTAACAAATTGCATCCGAAGAAGTGGGCTGTAGTCCACGAAAGCTTATGTTCTAATAAATTTGTTAGTCTCTAAGGTGCCACAAGTACTCCTGTTCTTTTTACTATCATATTAGGTTCTCCTTTAGCAAGCCAAAGTATTGGTATAACTCAAGCAATATGAAGACTTGATAAAGAGAAAGTTTTACTAGGTGTTGAAAAGTGATATTTTGTCTCAGAAAGGAGAGAGCAATCTACTGATACTGCAGGACTCTTCTGTCCTTGTATTATTCTCATTACCAGAGTACCTGAGTATCTCACTGTCTTTGCTGTATTTATCTATTATGTATGCACAGAATGACTAATTGACTTGTCTAAAGTCACACAGGAAATCTATGGTAGAGCAGTGAATTAAACCCAGGTCTCCTAAGTCCCAGGTAGGGCCCTAACCACTGAATCATCCTTGCTGCTGCTCTCTTCTCAAATTGTAAACTACCAGCTGCTATAACTCTGGGCCATCCATGTTCTGGCTGAAGTTGTGCTGGAAACCACCTTGTTTAATCAATGGAAACCATAGTTGCTAACATGATTTCCCTGAGCATTATGGACAGGTGTTTTTTTCTGAGAACAATGCTGGTCAGACTATGCATACTGTCCTACTACCACATTGTCTATAGCACAGTTTGAGAACATAGTCCTTAAAAAAAAAAAAAAAGGAGAGTGAGATTTCAGGATTCAGTGTAATATGCGCTATAACTTATGCCCCTTCTTTGCAATCATTACTCTGTGCCAGCTCAGGATTGACCCTGCAGTCTTTAGGAGATTTTTTTTCTTTACACTCTCCCCCAAAAGTCCGGTTGCGCAGATGTCTTTGCCATTATAGTGGTTCCCTTGGCATCTTCTTCCCAGTTTTCTAGGTAGTTTGGAGGAGGTCCCAGCACACCCAAGTGGTTCCTGAGCCCCCCAGGTTTTCTTCAATGAATTATTTCTACCATCTTCATGTATGTCTTTTGCCCCACCCCCTTTGCAATCTTTAGGAGGAAAGGAGTTCTTCAGATGCACCCTAACTTGCAAGACCTGCTCAGCAGTGCTTCAAAAATCTATCCAATCTTGATTCAGACGTGGTTTGGTGCATTTGGCTTCTCATGCTCTCTCTTGTGGCCAGATTCTGCTGATTCGATCAGCAGTTGAAAAACTACGGATCCTCACACTTGCTGTGTAGGCCACTGTTCCTGGGGAAATAGCGGTCGTTAGTGATACTCCCATAAAGTGAGATTTACACCTCTGCCAAATGGTCAGTGCAAAGGTTATGTAGCACTTAAGTTGTACTTAGCCCCTCAAAATAGAACTGAAGTATTGCATAGGCCTTGTAATGTCTCTCTACATAGGACCGAATGCCATTCAGCGTGAAGAAAAGCTTAAAATCTGCATTTTTATTACAGGAAAATAAGGAGACTAATAGGATTCCATCTGTTTTATGGAGTCTGTAATGGAAAAACAAGATGCCTTGTGCCAGCCTCCAAGGCACCAGGGAAGATCCTTGACAGTTAAGCTGCATCGTATGCTTTAGTGTACCTATTTATTTCATATGCTTCATAATCATGAGTTAGTGTTTGGCAAAGTAAAATTATGTCATCACTGCTGAGCCACATCTCTACTGACTGTTCAGCCAGAAACAACAGCTAGAACCTAGTGTCCTTTGAATCCAAATGAGTGTATTTGTCACTTTCCTACTATAAATATTAGTGGTTAGGCATGACTTTAAATTGTATCAGTATTGTCTGGTAGAAAATAACAATCTTAAAGAAATAAAAGGGCTGTTACAGTAGCTTTCCAGAAAGGTCATACAGATCTTCAGCAATTTACAGCCATCTCAAGTTCTTTTGGTCACTGCTTGTATAGTGGCTGAATCCATTTCAAATATTCCACTTCTGGCTAGCCCAGTTTCCTACAATTTTATTATTTATTGATTTCAGTCTTAGGGAAACTTCACACCAGTGGGCACCCATCCATGTCTCTATACCTTTATATACGTTTATACTCAGAAGTACACAAGAGATACAAAGTAATAACATCAATCAAAACTGCAGAGTTCCTTCCTCTCACCCTCCAAACAACATCTGATCACCATTCATTGGTATTCCTATTATGCTTTCCCACCCTCTATTGCCTCAGCCCTCTGCTAATGCCTGTTCAAACAGACAGACCTTGCAGAATGCTCAGAAAGTCAGCAAATTCAAGCTACTTCTCACCCATGATTGGGGGAACTGGGGGGTGGCAGAGCATTATAAAAGAAAGAGAACCTTACAGCAAAACCTCTGCCAGCTGTCCCTTTCCTTTTAAAATGGGGTGATCTGTGTTGCAGGGCCTCTGCTGATGAGAACTGAGGCCATATGACATGGAGAGAGGAGGTCTTTCAAGTTGGCAGGTTCCAAGCCATTTAGAGATTTATAAGTCAAAATCAACAGCTCAAACCCCACCCAGAAATCAGTGGGTAGCCAATGCGGATCACAGAGTACTGGTAACATATTTTGCCTAATAAGCATGTTGCTGCCAGCTTAAGTTTTCAGGTTTAGGGGGTAGCGCCCCATGTAAAGAACATTGTCATGCTATCTTGAGGTAAGAGGATCAGGGCAGCAAAAGCTGCATCTGAGAGAGAGACAAAATCTCCTGACAAGTTACAGATTGGAAAAAAATATTCCTGTGCTCTGCTGCAATGTAATCAACTAACAACTAATCACCAACAGCTTGCACACTTACACTACAAATGACAGTCACAGTTTCAGTCAAAGGGAGAGCTCACACTTCATTGTATTTTTTGGTTGCTTCCTACAATTTCCACCATCACCTCTGTCTTATTCAGATTGAGCTTTAGCCAGTTATATTTCATCCATCCCCCCAATTCTCCTAGAGAGTGAGTTAGGCATTCAACAGCACTGGCTGCATAAGGATACATACAGCACCCTAGAAATTGTCTGCAACAGATCTTAACAATAACTGAACCCGACCTCCTGGAGTGAAAGCCTGGCCCCATTGAAGTCAATGAGAGTTTTGCAATTGACTTCATTGGGGCCAGGATTTCATTCTTGATCCTTTGGGCACACCAGATTGAAAAGCTTCAAGCTCAGTGGAATGTGTTCTGCTTAGATTTATTTAACAGTCAGGAACAATAAAGAAATTGAACCAATAAATATGGAGATGTTTTTGGGCTCCTCCCCACACACTCTGAAAAATGATATACGATTCCTAGTAAAATCTAGGGCCCATCTCTGCTTCTTCTGAAGTCAAAGGTAATTTGGGCACTGACTTCAATAGGAGCAGCCCGGTGCTCTCCAAAAATGGAAAAATAAATGGATTACTTGATGCTTTTTGCAGAACAAGAAATTTTATCCATTGGAGAAAAATTTTTCTAGGAGGCAGTTACATGGTTTTGATCTAATGTCAGTTCGATGGCCTGGGTATTGCAAGTCTGCCAAAGAAAGGCAAGATACTGCATAATGCGGCTTCAATAAAGACACTCAGTGGCAGTATAAATCCCTCCAAAAGAAATGATTTGTGATTTTGCAGAAATATACGTGCAAAGGAAGTAGAATTGCTTAGCAGCTGCTGTTTGAACTTTTCTCTCTTGTTTATCTTGTAAACCAAAAGGAACAAAGAACATTTCGATTTCTATGGATTCCCCCCTCCCCCTCAGAACTGCTAGAATAAAATTTATGTAGCAGTTGCAAAATACACATTGTTGGGATTATTTTTCATATTAAATTCTATTCAATTGTTTCATTTTTCAGAAATACATGACATTCATATTTTATGCTATAATTCAATAGGGGACTAGACTGCTAAATAGAAGACAAAGACATGGAAACAAAATACTCTACCTTCAAATCTGCATCGGAAAGCCAACAAAATGATTCTCACAAGTTCGCCAGTAACTAAAGAGAAATATCCAAAGTACTTTGTGACAGAATGTACCCCAGTATTCCCACCCTACACACCACTGTAATAAACTTTGTACAAACTATGCCTTGTAAAGTATCATTTGAAAACTCATAATTTGCTGATCAGTATCATTCTGACAAAATGTATGGCAACTTTGTATGTGAAGTTATAAGATTCTACTGTATGTTCCAAACTGAGGTTGGCAAGCAGGTCTGTCTAAAAACAAAGGAATGTGTGCTCTGCTCAATTTTCATTTAAGCGGTAAACAGAATTGTCAAACAGAAAGGGAAACAAAGCAAGCTCAAACAGGTGAGGAAAAAGTAGCAGGGACATCCCTCCACATAGACATTTTGTCTCCTGGACATTTTTTCAAGAGGCGGACTGAAACTTTAAAAAGGAGGGACAAACACCCCAAGGCACCCTCTGTCTCTCTGTGCCAACACATTAACTGCACCTGAAGCAACAAAGGAAGCCTTTGTTGGACTTTGGGAGAAGGGGGCCTAACCTAAAAAGTTTGGTCAGCAAGGCTGCTGAGAGCATATGGGGGGAGAACTTTGTTTTGACTTTAAAATAGTTGTTAGGCACCAGTTGCATTTTATCTTTATTTTTCTTGTAACCATGTCTGACTTTTATGCCTCATTACTTGTACTCACTTAAAATCTCTCTCTTTGTACTTGGTAAACTTGTTTTATCTAATCCAGTGTGTTTAAATTGAAGTGTCTGGGAAACTCCATTTGGGGTAACAAGTTGTGTGCATATTATTTCTATTAAAGAAATAATGGACTTTATATAATTTGTACTGTCCAGGAGAGTGCTGGGCAGTACAGACACATTTTGGGGAGAAAATCTAAGACTGGAGGTGTGTTGGGGTCATCCTGTTGTATAACCAAGGCTAGTGAGGGTCAGAGTGTAACCCAAATGTGGCTGGCAGGCTGCAGTTATACCCAAACACTCAGGGTATGGCTTGCATGCTGGAAGGCTGTTTGTGAGCAACCAGTTCAGAGCTACTTCAGCAAAGCATTGTAAGGCACCCAAGGTTGCAGGGCCAGAGTGGCACAGCTGCTCATTAGTCTGGACTGTACCCTGGTATGTCACATGCTGATATACTGTATATAAAAGTGTTTTTTGAAATAATTACACATACCAGTATGGTGCGCAAGACAGTTTTGGCAACCTGCTGAGAACTGAGTCCAACAGTGCATTCCTAATATTCTGACCCCTATCCTAATGGAAACTTTTATTATTTTTTTTAAATGAACAAGCTGCTAGCAAGATTGTGCAATACCATAGATTCTTTTCTTAGCATCAAAGACTTTTAAAGTAGACCAAGGAAGTCGCTTTCATTAGATTTCAAACCAGGCCACTTATTGTTTAGGTGCCTAAATATGCATTGGTAAGCTTAACTGTAAGTTCCCATTTCACAAATATCTAGGTATATGACCCTTTGCAACCAACCCAGATTGTTATTTAATGGTATTTGTGCTTTTAAAATACATTTCATGATTACTCACTAAACTTATTAGGACTAGTAGCCTTAACTCTTTTTGCTTGCTTCATTTTCTGCATGAATATGTGACAAAGTGTTAGCAGGCTGGTTTGATATCTGAAATAATTTTCATAATGTCTACATGATAGCTGATTTCAGTTTCCCGACAAAGGGCAACTTTTCCTATCCAATTCACACTGCAGAGTTTTCTGCACTAGTGTTGTGCACAGAACATCCCTTCATGGCTGTGGACGTTCTCCTCAGAGTATGAAATAGGCAATAGAGATCGAGGGTGCTGACCGCAGAAGAGAATTTTCTCATTAATGAGCAATGTACATAAAACTTTACATTCTACTTCCTACTGGGCACGTATCCAATCCATGTTCTTAGAAATTATCAATTTATGTGGATGTAGAGGGAAAATATAACTCAGAGTTTCCCAATATGGAGCTTAGCCGAATCTTCCTTAATGTCCATTTGTAAGAAATACTGGTGATTAAGAAGTTGGGGAACGTCTTGTAAATAGTTTTAGGATCTGGGAGTTGAGACTTGCATATTTTTGTGTACTTGTGGCACCGTAGAGACTAACAAATTTATTAGAGCATAAGCTTTCGTGGGCTACAGCCTACTTCATCGGATGCATGCATCCACAAAAGCTTATGCTCTAATAAATTTGTTAGTCTCTAAGGTGCCACAAGTACTCCTGTTCTTTTTGCAGATTCAGACTAACACGGTTGCTACTTTGAAACATATTTTTGTGTGTGTCACTCAGATTCTACTTTTTCCTTTCCAAAGCCCACACACCAGTCAGCAGAGGCCTAGGTGTATACATTTAAATTGTCTGAATTCTATTATGGGATATAAGAAGCAGGTAGATTTTTCACAACACACATTTTCAAACATCTGTAAATTCTTTTTACACCAACTTTTTTTCCAGATGCGAATTATCCACCTTTCCCAGGAAATAGGAATAGGATGAAATATAATAGGAACAGGATTCTATAAAGGAATAGGATTTTGGATCTATTATTTGCACAAACGTCTCACAACCCTTTTGTAACAACTTGTTGTGACCTTTATTTTAAATCAAACAAAACAGTCTAGTTTGGCAGCCAACTAAAACATCTGTATCGAGGACAAAGAAATTAGTCCATGTTCACATGCAAAGATGATTAAAATCAAATTCAGACATCAATAATTGATCCCGGATGTTCTTCAACTTCTTGACCCATAGCTGTCAGTCGTTGCTGCTGTAGTTAGAGAGTCAGAGAGTTCTTTCTTGTTGGTTTTTTTCCAAGGTGATTTGGCAAGTACTTTAAAAGCTTTGAAGAGTCAAATCTAGGAATTCATACAATAAATACGATTTCTGTATTCAATCTAAGGCCAGGCCATAACAATTAAATTATCATTTTTCCAAGGTACTTTAATCAATTGGTCTGAAGCATTAAGATCAGAAAAAGAACAATTGATAGGTTGGAAAGGAAAGCTGTTGGGTTTTTTTTGTTTTTGGATATAAGCAAAAACAAAACAAAAAAACCCAAAGATTCCTATGATAGCTTTGAAATACAAGTGATGTCAATGATACACTTGCTATAAGATCACCGTATGGTATAGGTGAGAAAGGGTATTCTTTTGCACTATGTGTAGAGGCAAATGTTTTAAATTTCACAAATTTTTAGCCTTTATTACAGTGAAAGCCTATTCTCACAGTTATAGGGGGAAAATTGGGCTAGATTCTCAGCTGGTGAAAATCAGCATAGTTCTACTGACTTCCTTTTTTGGTGTATCTGGTCCATTGTTTTATTTATGTACTTTTATAGTGACTAAGAATGTGCCATCCTCTTACTAAAATAATAATAATTAATAAAGAGAAAACACAACAGCTACCTAGTAGCTGAGCGTGATAAACCTATCAGTTGCAAAATGGCCACTTAAAGATTGTAACTGCTTGGCTCTGCCACATTTAAAGGGTCAGCCACCTGAAAGGCATGTTGCGTGGGAAATGATAACCCTGAAGTACAGAGTATTAGAAAAGACCAGGAAATCACCTATGATGCTGCTATCATTACTTTGGTGGTGTTTTCATCCTAATGGCAATTTATATATTGATTTATAAAAGATCAATAAAAAGAAATATAAGGAAAAAAATCAGTGACTAGTAAGAAAAAATACTATCAGTAGGTAGCTAAATAAGAATAATCTAAGAATTTTCAAAACAGTATTTCAGAAGTTCAGAATTGTTGCTCTTTTAATTTTTCCACAGATATGAATAGTGCAGGTGTCTCTGTATAAAGAACTACATTAATTTAATATCAAGATTTTTCAGTTAGTCACTCAAAAGTCAGAAAGAGACAAATCAGTTTAAGTTGTAGTATGTGGTGTAAGTATAGTTTACTATATACTTTTCATATAGATAACTGTCGTGAACTCTCTTTGGTATACACAAAATAGTACATAAAACTATAAGTGGAATATATGTCTATCTAAGGTTGTAGGACAACTCAATTATGTTGAATTATTTGGGAATGTAACATGGTCCTATAATTGAGACTCTATAATGATAAACACAAAAGGGTTGAGTTAAGGAAGCACATTCAACTTTAACTTTTGCATATCTTCCCTTCACAGTTTTTTAACATTATATTAATATAGATGCGTGCATTTAATTTCCTAGGGGGGAAAAAAGGATAAAATGGACAAACTCAAAAGAAACAGTTTCATTCCTCATGACTTCCAAGAACTGCTGGTTTTCAAAATAAATAAGTAAATCAAATGAAAAAACTGCAAATACAGTTGCAAAGGCCATAGTGAAATTATTTGGCTAGACATCACCTGAACTCTGCCATCCTAGAACAAGACCTTTGGGACTCATCTGCCCTTAAAAGAGGAGGAACTTTTTAACCAGATCCTGAGTCACACTTCACATTATTTAATGTCATCAGTGCCATTTAACTCAAGTTATTTCTGTTTAGAAAAAGGTTTTCTTGCTCACAGGACATCTGCTCGCCACACTCAATTTTGCAGCGAAGTGTTATTGTTGAATTGGTGGTTTCACAGTTACTTCTGTGGCAAGTAGACAGGCAAATTCAGATGCAACACACTGTAAATGGTGGTGGGTGTTGCACATCTGTAAGTATTGGTTTTTTATTTTGGAGGCATATGCTTCACTGAATATGGTCACTGGAGCTAGAGATTTTCCAGGAACCCTGACGAAGTCTTTTGGAAAGGGGAGATCAAAGGAGATGCCTTGTACACATCAAGTAGCCACCCTCAATCCAGAATGTATCAGATTGGTAACATCGCATAAGTTCTTGTGAAATTCTACACAAAGCAGAACTGGAACTCAGTCACTGATTTCCTTGCTGTATAACTAAGCAGGAGCATTCAGTTAAAGAGCAAAAGTGGTGAAGGACTATAGTTGCTATTCTCCAGTAATTATTGCTAAGATTTTTGCATACTGTTTCAAAGCATAAACCATAGGGTTTTCCTATTTGTTTTGTTAACCCAGAGGTGGAGGAAAGAAGAGGGCAATGGGGGCTACCACCCCTGCAATGGAAATATTGTGGGGGGCTGATCTGTATTTCTGCCTCTACAAGCTGTTCCCTTTAAACTGCATGGACTCTGACCTCAGCCTCTGACATATCGCACAAAGAGACTTGTGGCATCTCTGTTAGGCAAGATACAAACTATTTAGGGTTTTATAAATTAAAACCAGCACCTTAAATTTCATCCAGAAGTGAATTGGCAACCAGCGCAGATCTCAGAGCCAAGGTATAATAGGCACCCTGCTGGAAATGATGCTATGCAAGTAGACCAGTAGATGAAGTTTCTGCATAGACTTTGAGGGTGTACCCCATTTAGAGCACATTACGGTCTCCGGTGCTGAGGTGACAAGATTATTATATCCGACATTTTCCTCTCCCTTTTTGGGGGTGGGGATGGTTTTGTTAGCTTGTAAATTAACGTCAGCTGGAAGAGGGAAGAATAAAATCTCAGCTAAAGCTCAGCAGCAGGACAAATAGCTATTTCCTTGAGTTTCACTCAGGCTTAGTGAGAGAGGCAGTAGCAGCTAGCAGAGTTTCTGACTCAGCTGCACACACTCTCTCCTGCCCTGTAACCTCCTCTAAGGAGTTTTCAATTGCAGCCGTCTGACTGTGGATATTTCTTTCAAAAATTGCCATATGTCAACCCCATTTGCTAATGTAGAAAACAGGACAGAAGCAAAAACCGATGATCTGGAGTTTGTGGGTTATATCATTGGAGAATTCTTTACAGAAAAAGCTTCAGTTAGCGAGTGACTCTGATAAAGGGTTAAACTTGGGGGCTAGTGGTCTCAAGTTGCAGTGGGGGAGGTTTAGGTTGGATATTAGGAAAAACTTTGTCAGTAGGAGGCTGGTGAAGCACTGGAATGGGTTCCTTAGGGAGGTGGTGGAATCTCCTTCCCTAGAGGTTTTTAAGGTCAGGCTTGACAAAGCCCTGCTGGGATGATTTAGTTGGGGATTGGGTCCTGATTTGAGCAGGGGACTGGACTAGATGACCGCCTGAGGAACCTTCCAACCCTGATATTCTATGATTCTATGAAACTGATGATTTCCCTAAGAAATTGTCATCTACTGTATTTAGAGTGAAGAAAGTTCTACATTGGTCAGGAAAGCAGAAATCTTGAAGCAACATTCTTACTACTCTGCTGACAGGTTGTTTGCTCCAACTACCCCCCTCACAATTTCCTCACGTCAGCTCACCTCACCTGTCTGCCGTCATCCTTCCCACTATCACAGGGGTGGCCAACCTGAGCCTGAGAAGGAGCCAGAATTTACCAATGTACATTGCCAAAGAGCCACAGTAATATGTCAGCAGCCCCCCACCAGCTCCTCCTCCCTGCTCCCAGCACCTCCCGCCCACTGGCAGCCCTACTGATCAGAGCCTCCCTCTCCCTCCCGATCAGTCATTTCGTGGTGTACAGGAGGATCTGGGGGAGCGGGGAGGAGTGAGGGCATGGCAGGCTCAAGGGAGGAGGCGGGAAGGGGTGGAGTGGGGGCAGGGCCTGTGGCAGAGCTGGGGTTGAGCAGTGAGCACCCCCCGGCACATTGGAAAGTTGGAGCCTGTAGCTCCAGCCCCGGAGTCGGTGCCTATACAAGGAGCTGCATATTAACTTCTGAAGAGCCGCATATGGCTCTGGAGCCACAGGTTGGCAACCCCTGCACTATCATCTCCCCTTTCTTGCCTCTCCTAACCCCCAAAAACCCTACCCTTGTTTTCCTTTTGGTTAATTTCCTTCTTTTCTTCCCTCTTCCTCTCCCACTCTTTCCCTAGCATGCATTTTATGTTAATAAAATATAAAATATGACAAATATAATCTCACAACAAAAACGGTGTGTATATATACACAATATGCAAAATTGTGGAACTTCCATGATGCTTTCATACCATCCCTCTGCTTGTACTTACTATCCTTTTCCCTCAGCTTGTGCTTGTTTTGTCTATTTAGAGTGTAAGCTCTCAGGACTGTAACCTACGTCTGTACAGTGCCTAGCATAATGGAGCCATGATTTCAGTATGGAGCTCTCTTAAACCCCATTAACGCATATAATAAATGATAGTAGCAGCCATGTTCTTGGAACCTAAGCAGAGATGATGATTAAAGTAGGGTGAAACCATACTCTTTTTATCCTGTTTAAGCAGATAGTGTTTAGGATGCTGAGCCCCTTCTTGGCACTATGAGTGACACCAGAAGTACTTATGTGGCCTCTCATTGTAACAGCAAGGCATATTTAACACAACAACAAAAAATATCAAAATACAGAAATTACTCAATGCACTCTCAACAAGTGATGGCAATAAAATTGCCACCATCTTATACTTCAATTTTTATATTACTGATTGATGTCACTGCTAGGCTTTTTGTTTTCATAATTGTACACAGAAAAATTCCCCCCATCCTGACTGTCAATAGCATGCCATGGGCACGCAAATTAGCAAAGTACTAATAGCCCAGGATAACAACCAAACACAATATTTTATCAACAGTCAAACATATGCTGGGCAAGCTAAAAGCACTTACTTAATGTTCTAAGGAAAGCCGAAGTATTGCTGAAAGATAGCGTTATTCCTAATGGTATGCCAATGTTTCCTTTTGCCTCAGATAAAGACCATGTGCTGGGCTGTTATGCACCAAACAGGTCGCATTTCTATGCAAGAAAAGTTTGTCCTGTCTCTTCCTGAACATAACATGAGCAATCCAGGGAAGTGGTCACAGAATGGATTCATGAAAGGAAGAATATTTCTCACATCAGGGGGCCATTAGGGCTGATCTTTATCTGGCTTAGTGATAGTTTTTTCTTGATGAAAATAAATACTGAAGTTTTTTTAATTCAACAGTACAAAATAGGTTTTAGTGGATTACGCTATCCCTGCAGTTATACAATAAGAACAAAGTGTTATAGATTCTTTTAAGGATGACTTGTGCGACAATCCTGCAACTGGAATTGTACGGGCAGATTTTGGATTCCTCAGTTTATGGATGCCCATTTGAAACACCTAAAAGAGTCCTGATTTTCAGAAGTTGGCTGTTCCGTACTTTCAGGAAATCAGGCCATCTTAAAGTATGTCAAATTGGGCAAAAATTGAAGCACTGAAAATTACTGGTCACTTTTGAAAATCTTGGACAATGTGTACTCTTTATCTTTCCCAGCTCCCCACAGTTGGTGCATACAGAAGTTACTTGTAATTGTCTCATATACTTACCACAAAATCACCGATAGCATGTTTTGTTATAGCCAGTCATCACAAATTATGAGACCGCTAAGCCTATTCTTACTTTAAACCAACAAATCATATAATAGGCACAGTGATTTGTCATGGCAAACAAAGTATTTTTTTATGTGCAGGTTATATGGGCAAGATTGCCAAAAAACAAAAAAAAAAACAAACAGTGGCTACAGGTATTTATGGTATTTTATGACTTTCAAGTACTGTGGATGTGTTTAAAAACAAAGAATACAACCTGTGATGGAGTAGCCCTCTCTCAGGACAATACAATCAATACAATCAAGCCCACTCTACCAGTGATGGAAATCCTGGCTCTCATAAAAACATTTTTGAAGAGCAACATTTTGCCTTAGAATTGGCCCAGATTGCACCCAGCGGCAGGTATTTTAAAATATATATATCCCATTGAATATCATCTAATCTCTGCAATATCTTCATCTCCAAAGCCCTCTGTAAATTAAGTAGTATGCACTCTGTACTGAACTATTGATTTTTCTCACTATTTTTTCAGGAATTAAGAATGAGATTCTGTGTTGCACCTATAGAGTTAGCATTACTGTCCTTTTAAACATGAAGGATCACCACAACACAGCATGGAAGTGCAATAAGATGTGGAAAGATCTGGTAAGATGTGGTAAGAGGAATTACCAAAAAGGTAAGACTCTTTTTTTACCCTTTTTAGTACCTAATTGTTTTCAAATTCCTGTCACAATTAATTAGACAAAAAGGAATTACCAAAGAGATTCCTTCTGTCATTTGACAATCTAAATGTTGTGTGTACATGGCTGGTGTTTTGTTAACATTCTACAAGACCCTGTTCTCAATTTCCTCCATTCTTTCATGTAATAATAGTTTTGGTTAAACCTCCGGACACATGGTAAATTGGACAAAATCTTAAGCTCTGCATCTTTAATAGCTTTTCTTGTAAAAATGTCCAATTTGAATATTAGTTCCTTCACTGTATAAGATATTAGAGGTTCACAAATTAGAAATTTATTAAACCGTTGAGATAAGACTCATAACATTAAAGGTGGGAAAGAGCTATTGGGTCACCTGCCAATGAAAGATTGTTCCCAACATTCTGCTGTGTACAGCTTTATCTAGTTCAGTTTGAGATGACTCAACTGATGGAGCTTCCATTACTGCTCTTTGGAGATAATTCCATAGCCTAATGGTAGAATATTTTTACTTGACAGCCTACATTTTTCTTTATTAATATCAACCCATAGCTCCTTAGCATGTGCTGTCCCTCCTTAATGCTTACACCTTTCAAAAATTTGTATTTAAGTGTTTTAGACCCTTTTAGGTTATTCAAAAGCATCAAGTTGTGCACATAGTCTTGGGGCTACCATAATAATTGTTGTTGTTTGTTGATCATTTCTTTTCCCTTCTTCCCCGTCCTACAACTCTCTCATTCTTCTCCCCTATCCTGGATGCAGAGGTTTCTCATCTTCTCTACTTTTCTAACCCCTCCACTTGCTCCAGTGACCCCATCACATCCCTTTACCCTTCTCCCTAATCCCCATCTCTGGCACTCTCCCCTCACAATACAAGCATTCTTTAGTCTCTCCCATCTTAAAAAAAAACGCTCCTGACCCCACTTGCCTCTCCAACAACTTCCCCATCTCCCTGTCCTCTCTAAGCTCATATAACACACTGTCTACAATTGCTGCCTAGAGTTCCTCTCCTCCAATTCCATCCTGGACCCTCTCTTATCCAGCTTCCTCCTCTTGCACTCCACTGAAAAGGCTCTGACCAAAGCCTCTAATGACCACTTCCTGCCAAAACTTGGCACCAGTACTGCATCCTCATCCACAACTGACACCATCCACCTTGCTCCTCGTCTTAATATCTTGTAGTCCCTTGACTTCCATGGCTCTGTCCTCCGGTTCTCCCCCTCTAATTGCTTCTTCAGAGTGTCCTTGGGGAAGGATACTCCTCACCCCCTCTTCCAGCTTTCTGTGGGAATTCAACAGAACTCTGCTTTGGTCCCCCTTTCTTCTCACTCTACACCTGGTCTCTGGGTAATCTGCTCCACAAACACAACTGAACTACCATCTCTATGCAGATGCCTCTGAGACCTCTGTGCTCCAGACCTGTCTCCTGTCCAAACTCAAATCTTGCCCTGTCTCACTGACAACTCCTCATGGATGTCAGCTTAAACTCAACATGGTCAAAACAGAACTCCTAATCTTTCCCCAAAGTCCTCCCCATCTCCTTCTCTCTCTATACCACCATGCTCCCTGTCACTCAGTCCTGTAACCTGGGCATTATCCTTAACTCAGCCCTCTCCCCTAGGTCCTTACATCCAGACTATGTCTAAATCTTGCTGATTCTTTCTACATAACATGTCTAAGATATGGCCTTTCCTGTCCAGCCACATAGCTAAAACTCTCATCCATGCTCTCAGTATCTCACGTGTCAACTGCTGCAATATCTTCTTTTCTGGCTTTGACAAGTGGCGTGTTATCCCACTCATTCAAAATGCTGCTGCAAAGATCTTTTCCCTAACCCATCATTTTGATCACACAACCCCTTCCTGAATTGCCTCAAATTGCAAGCTACCTATCATCACATTCAAGGCCCTTCTTGGCCTATCCCCACCTTACAAATCATCTCTCATTCCCTATCAAGATGTTGCCAGCCATCATAGCCTACTTGTTAAATTTTCAGAGAACACAGGAGAGAGTCTCCCTGCTCTAAGACCCATTGCCTGGTGCCACAGTGGCTCACAGCAATGAGAGCAAGAATTACAAGTGAAAGTCCTGGGCAGCTCCTGCAGTCATAGGAATGGAACATATGCTTAGTTCAGTTGGCACATAGCATTTGTGATGCAAGGGATCATGTTCAGTGTAGATGGAATTTTCACAGAATTGAGCTGCTAACCTGTAACTAGTGTTCACTGAATATGTGCAAACCAAGATTTTTTTTTGGAGGCTCATAACAGACAGGAAAAGGGACCTCCCTGGCACGAGGCTGCCAGCCCTGCCAAATTTGAAACCCGAGCTCCAAAGCATAGAAGTGCGAGGCACTCCATGTAAACATCTCTAAAGCTACTTCATTATCCTCCTTCAAACCTGCCTTAAAACGTTTTTTTGCCATGATTCCTACAAAAAACTTGACAACAGTTAGACTGCTGGCGTGCTAAGACTGGTACCTACCAGGTTGGCCAATATTGTCTCATTGGTTCCTTGTGTTTCCCTATCTGTCTGTCTGTATCCATCTCTTGTCTTGTACTTAGATTATAAACTCTTGTTATTCTGTGTTTGTACAGTGATGAACACAATGGATCTGGTCCATGGTGCTATCATAATATGAGTTACTAATAATAATACTAATTATATGTTTAGAAAAACTGATCCAGCAAACAGTCAGCACTGCCCCTGCCTATATTCATATTATTGGGAAGCAATACCCAAATGCCATTAGAGGACTCAGCACTGTAAATTCTTACTCAAATGGATGGTCATCCCACTGGTTTCAACAGGAGTATTTGTGGGAGGGTGTGAAGGATTAGGCCCATATTATCTACTTGTCAAACTCTGCCTATTCAAACAGTTTAAACATATAATTGATATTGATAGTGAATGTTCTATTTTGTTAAGAACAATTATTTGATTTAATTTTTTCTTAGATAGAAAAAAAATAAGTGAGGAAAGACAATTGTCATTTTTTTTAAAGTAAAAAATTAATCCAAATGATAGAAACATGGACATGCTGTGAATGAAAGTCTACAGCAGCTGAAATGAGTTAAGTTCCAACCCTGCGAGCTGCACCATGAAAGCAGACCTTTGGGCCCTCACCCAACCCTTCTGACTCCAGATTGAGATGAGCTGGAAATATGCAGACATTGAAGTGGTAATAGAGTCCTGTGGTTGATACCAAACCATGTCAATCTAAACATAGGATTTTTGTTTTAAAAGCATCTGAGTGAGAAGTAGTGTGGTCCAGTGGCTCAATAACTGCCTTGAGACTTAGGAGACCTGAGTCCAGTTCCTGGTTTTGTTATTGCCCTTCTTTGGGTAAATCATTTAATCTGATGGTATCTCTCTCCCCCTCACTTCTTTTGTTTGTTTACCCTGCTAGCACTTCAGGACAGGGACTGTCTCTTAGAAAAAGTGTCTGTACAGGGCCTAGTGCAATGGATCCCTGATCTCCACTGGGGCGCCTAGGCACTACTGAAATAAACATGCATAACAATATTTGTGATTATGATAACATGTTCTGTAAATCTTTAGAATTTAAATCTTAAGCCAATTTAGAGTGCTTTTATGCATCTTTAATTAAGTACATTTCATTCTGAATTGCATTGGTAACTGAATTCACTGCACTTTAAAAATATATAATACAATTAAAAAATAAGCCCATATTAAATCCTCAATGAAAATCTTTCCTTCCCCACTCTCACCCCAAATAGTCCCACCAGGGAAGGTGCAGACCCAGCAGTTTTAAAATTTCTCATTCTTTTTGTTGCTTCTTACATTCCTACCCCAAATTCACACAGAAAACATACCGAAATGTCCAGCCTTGCATCTCAAAAGCATTATGATCCAGTGAAGTTCAAATCCTGCAAAAGGAATGGTCCAAGAATGTAAATGCTATAATATGACAAAATTATAGCCACCATGTGGAAAACAAAGACCTTTATGTACAGCTTGTGAAAACTATTAGTCACTGAGGGGGAGTCCAGGGTATATGTTGGAAGTAAGAGAGTAAAGTCTCTTGGTTAATATTATAATTGCAACTCAAGCATGTACAAACAAGTTTTAATTCCATCCTGAGGAAGTGACTGTGGCCCAGATTCACAAACGTACTTAGGTGCTGTGATGGGTATACCAACCTCACACTGGCCCTGAAGGGGTTAAACAGAACTTGTGGCTGCAATCAGCCTTGCCCTGCTACACCTGAAGTAGGTATCAAGTCTGGAGGGAGGGATGAAAAAGGAAAAGCCTAGCTCCCTGGTGGCTGAGGGAGAGGGAGTAAATCTCTTTAGGTAGCTTTCTGGCTGGGGCTAGAGCCTAGTTACAAACGACACTGCAAATGCCTTGCAGGAAGGATCAGCTGAAGACTCCCAAATATTAGAGCTGCCTTGGGGAAGGTAAACCTGGTGCAGAGCCTTTTTCTTTCTTTTGGTTCCTCAACTAGTTTGGATCCCATTTGTTTGGGTCCTGAAGAGTCAGGTAGGAAAGACATAGAAGAATGTTTAGCTGCTGGCTGTGTTAGGAAGCAGAAGACCTGCCCAGCTCATTCTCACAAGAAACACCTTAGGTGCCTAAACTGCCTGACTCCAGGAGAGCAGTTCCTGTTTGTGAATCACTACTAGAGATCGGTGCCTCCCTGCAGCCTGGTCTTAAGCATCTAACGGTGAGAGGGGTGGAGGGCTGGAGCTTGGGACACAACCCCCTTCTCAGCATTTCCCTTTGGCTGCCTAGAATCACATTCTAAGGTGCCCATCTCTCTGTTCATTGTACAGGGAGCCTAAGTGTCTAAGGATTGCAGCGTATTCATGTCTAGATACCTAAAAGTTGGGCATTGTGACACTAGGGTTACCATTCATCCAGATTCCCCCGGACATGTCCGGCTTTTTAAGCTAAAAATAGCGTCCGGGGGGAATTTGTAAATGTCCGGACTTCCCCCACATGCATAGCAAGCGCGGCTAACAGTGCTGCCGGCCGGTGTCACTTACTTGGGGCTCCGACACTCAGCCAGAGAGGGCTCCTCCTCCTCCCTCTCTCCCTCCCTCCCTGCATCGCAGATCGGCTCCGGCAGTCTGGCGAGACATTAGGTGAAGAAAGGCCGACAACAAGGGGGTGGGAGAAGGGGCAGGGAGGTTCTGGAGGGGGCAGTCAGGGGACAGGGAACAGGGAGGCTTAGGTAGGGGCTGGGGTTCTGGAGGGCAGTTAGAGCAGGGGTCCCAGGAGGGGGCAGTCAAGGGACAAGGGGGGGTTGGGAGTACTGGGGGGGGGCTGTCAGGGGGCAGGAGTGGGGAGAGGGATCGGAGCAGTCAGGGGATAGGGAGCAGAGGGGTTTAGATGGGTCGGGAGTTCTGGGAGGGGGGCTGCACGGGGTGGGGAGTGGTTGGATGGGGCGTGGGAGTCCCAGGGGTCTGTCTGGGGGTGGGGGTGTGGATAAGGGTTGGGGCAGTCAGGGTACAGTTAGGGGGTAGAGTCCTAGGGGGCCAGTTAGGTGGGGGGAGGGTCTCAGGAGGGGGCAGTCAGGGGACAAGAGGCAGGGAGGCTTAGGTAGGGGGTGGAGTCCCGGGGGGCAGTTAGGGGCAGGGGTCCCAGGAGGGGGCAGTCAGGGGACAAGGAGCGGGGGGAGGGTTGGGGGTTCTGAGGGGGGGAAGTGGGAGGGGCAAGGGCGGGGCTAGGGCAGGACAGGGGCAGGGCTCCTCCCGTCCCCTTTTTTGCTTGCTGGATTATGGTAACCCTAGTGACACTCAGTGCCTAAGTACCTTTGTGAATCTGGGCCTGTGCCCCTTCAGGTCCTATGACATCACTTCAAAAATCATTATAGCTGTTGAAATTTCCTGTCTGTGCACTGAAAAGGAGTAATCTCAGCAAGATCAAGGTTTTGAAACAGTAGGCCCTGTAGGGTGGACCTAGAGAGTAGAAGGAAACAGTGCTGAGTGTGTTCTGAAATAACAGTTCCATCAGCTCCTGGTGCTTGGGATTTATTTATTTTAGTGTGACCATGGTGAAAAATAGCTCTTGATACTTCGAAGTGCATGGTCAATTACCTTATGTAAGGCTGCAGCTTAGTCACATATTTAACCATAACCACTTTACTGGATGATGATGAATTTAAGAACATGTTTAAGTGCTTTACTGAATAGGACCTAAATATGGTTCCAAAATACAAAGAAGCCTTCAAACTGTATTGTTTTTTCTAAGAAACTCAAAAAGAGTGTTCCTCTCTGTAGAAAAATAAATGTAAAACTTTGATGAACCAGACCAGTTACCATGATTATACCCGAAAAGGAGAACCAATAAAGTCCTCTAAGTAGTTTTTATATTGGAGAAGATTCAAATAAGATGGATGCTAAATAAATTTCCAAAGAAGAGATGGAGGAAGAGGAGTGCTTTAAAATGACTGGGTTCAGGTGGCATCCAAATGAAAAGGCAAACGTCTCACACAGCACTTTGTCTATGCCAGGAAAAATCAGGTGTGTAATTCACCACCAGTGCAGCTCCACTGGTTGTAGCAATAGTGGAAACTGTAGTGTATACAGGGTGAAGGAAGTGGTAAGAACATCTATGTCCTGTCTACAATACAGATTCCACCAGTGTTGCTGCAACAGGGAACAATTACAGATCCAGAATGCCAGATTGTGTGAGATGCATTCACTGTAGAAAGTGTAGTTCTTGGTTAGCCAGGGGAATTCCTAGTTGTTCACTATATTTTTAATGGCTTTTGTTTTCCTTTTTCTTTCTGTGCCTCTAAACCACCTTTTCTTTCTTTACCCCTCTTTCTTTCAGGGTCTGTCTTTCCTCAGAATAATTCATGTGAAGTATGTTTAAAAATATTTGTTTTCTCAATATGCTTACCTTTCCCTCCAGTATTTTTCTCAATGTGTGAGAGATTTGGTATTCTTTAATCGTGCTTCACTCCTTTTACTTAAGTTCCTTTCTTCAGAGCTTCAGTTATCTAGAGCTCTGATCAAACCAGGAAAAGCAGATTATCTAGGCTCCCTTTTCTTCAGCTTGACCTGTAATCAATGAAGACATCTTCACATAGCACAATTAGCCTCAGACAAGACAAGATGGAGCACAAGATCAGAGCAGGCCATACATACTTCAGCAGTTCTCAACTGGGAGCAGACATCAATTCCCCTATATACAAGTTCAGACAAGGTTATTGTTTGATGTGGAATAGCTAAGGTGTTACGAGGCAGGAAGGCAAAACATCTTCTGCAAAGGAAAAGCATTTTCCAGTGCAGTAGCTGTTATCACTTGGTAGTGGGGGTTTTCCCATCCCATTTTCTGGTTCATCCCTTAGGGTCATGACTTAAGTGAAGGTGACTTACCTTAAACACCCTAATTGACATTATTTCTAAGAACAATGAGGCAGGAAGTTTGGCATACCCATGAAATTTATTAATTCCTGGAGTAACTATTGCCTTCAATGAAGTTATAACATAGTTGGATTTGGCCCATTGTTTATACTAAGTAAGTCATTAATTTTACAAATGTAAATAAAGAAAAAGGGTTTACTTAAAAAATAAAAACCTGAAAGACTATCTGTGCCCTTCACTTAATACATATTTTACAATCCAGACCTACTCCTTGATAATCAATTAAAATAAAATAACATTGAAGTGTAATACCATATAAAAACAAGTTTTGGAATTGAGGTACAAGAGAGTGGATGAAGACCTGCATGTTAATGTTTCTGCAGTGGTTGCGTTGGTGTGAAGAAGCTGCCATCAATGCAATATCAGCATACAGAGACCATCCTGTCTTTCTAATTTATAACCAGGTGCAGGTAGGCGTGTATTAGATGTTGGATTGTCCAGTGTGGAGGCTGCATTTATTTCTCATACATTCAGCTACTGACAAGTGGTGTGATGACCTGGGCATGGCTGCTGGTCAGCAGTGCACAGCATTGTTCAACTACATTTTAAGACAGGAAGTAAAGAAAACTGGGCCAGATCCTCAGCTGGTGTAAACCAGCATAACTCCATTGACTTTAGTGGAGAAACATCCTGTTACACCAGCGGAGGATCTGGCTCACTGTTTCCAGCTGAACTGCATGTAGAACGTAGGCAGGCAGAACATAGTTGACCAAACTGCACACATGGTCCGGGTCATAGTTATTTCTTAGGCTTGCTGCTTCCTACACAAAAGCTCACTACAAAGAAAATACACAAATACTGTAATGCGGTAAAAAAGATTTTAACAGCAGGAGTTTGGGATGCCTAGATTAGTCCCAGTGAGATAAAGCTTATAAGCCTGATGCACCATTTTGTTACTCCAGTTTTATGGTGGTGTGATTCTAGTGAAACTAATGGAAAAGACACTGGCATAAAACTGGAGTAAGAGAATGGTGAAACAAGCTTCCTGTTTGTAGCCCATCAGGTTTGTAAGGGTACATCTACATTACAGCGGGGAATCGATTTAAGATACGCAAATTCAGCTACGTGAATAGCGTAGCTGAATTCGACGTATTGCAGCCGACTTACCCCGTTGTGAGGATGACGGCAAAATCGACTTCTGCGGCTTTTTGTCGGCGGCGCTTACTACCACCTCCGCTGGTGGAGTTAGAGCGCCGATTCGGGGATCGATTGTCGCGTCCCGACGGGACGCGATAAATCGATCCCCAAGAGGTCGATTTCTACCTGCCGATTCAGGCGGGTAGTATAGACCTAGCCTAAGATATTGAACCTTCCTTCTTCACTGGGAAGACTGAATATTAGCTATCTATGACAGGGTGCCTTTCAGACCAGTGAGGGCCTGAGTCACCTCTACGCTGCAGATGTAGGTGCCTCCCAATGCTTTGCTGTTGTGGGTCCAAACCTCGACTCCTCTCAAAAATCCAAACAACATGCAGGTCACACCCTGGGTGTCTATGTATAGCCATTGCCCTGGTCCAGAAACTCTCACCCCAGCAGCCTGTCAGTAACACCCCAGCCACACTTTGGACTCCAGCAACCTTAACTACCCTACGTGCAAGGTGACCCCAACATGTGCCCAGTCCTGAATTTTCCCCCAAAAATATTAGTTCAGATATTTTAGGTCTGTTAAGGGAACAATATACAGCAACTTGTTCCGTTTTAAATGGAGTTACCACAAAGCTCAGTTTAATAACACTGGATTAGTTTTGATTAAAGAATAAAATATGTTTATTTAATAAAAGAAGGTAGGGTTTTGAGTGAGTACAAATATAGGTCTTAAAACCAGAAATGGTTACAAGAGAAATAAAGATAAAATGCTTCCTGATACTAAAACTAGATTTGGTTCAGGGGAAAATTCTTACCACATGCTCCCAACAGCATCACTGACCAATCTTCAGGTCAGGATCCTTCCCAGAGTCAAAGAACTGATTCTTTTGTTATCTAAGGTTCAAGAGAGATGGCTAGGGAGACATAAGTTGGCATTTTTGCCCCTACTTTTATAGTTGTTGCCCTTTAAAATGCATGTTCCTGAGACAGAGTGACCCCTAGATAAAGTTCTATCCAGCTGAGAGCAAGGAGACATGGAACCTAGTGGGAAAGAGATGTTATGTTGTTTCTTTTCACCTGTGTATGCTGAAATGCAGATATTCTTTGTCTTCTTTCTTTGCTCTCTCCTTCTTAGGAATCTGTCTACAGCTTTTATGGAAATGGAGGCTTCCGTGACCAGTTCTACCAAACTGGGGCTGCGTGAGTTTGAATATGTGCCTTTAACACCATAGGGAGAGGGGGGCTCATAACCTTACACACAATGTTGCTACATACCCTTCACTATGATGATATTGACCAGTGAGTTATTAATTTTCAAATGATACCTCACAGGGCATATTTTGTACAATGATTATTACAATAGTGTGTAGGGAGTGAATACAGTGGCGCATTCGGTCACACTATCCTAAGAGATTTGTGAGTTCAAAATGAGCTCAGAGAGTGCCTTACCTCTGAAAATCACGGCACTTTTATTTAGGTGCCTGAACATGCACAAAAGGTATCTAACTTTAGACAGACAGGCTTGAAAATGTTTGTCTACATGTTCTAAAAAGAGATGTGAAAGTTCACAAATAGTAGTTTGAAGTAGAGAGACACAAATGGCCAGAGCTGTAGAGAAGAGAAGTTGGATAATGGTGGTGAATTCTAAGTTCATATTATGATAAAATTAATATGTGTATGTTAATAGTAAATTATAAGTAAAGAAAGTATCCTAGATATTAACCATCCACTGATTTGACAACACCAAAAAATCATAAAATATTATGTGTAATCTCTCAAAGAATAGCTTTCTAGCTCTGTCTGATATAGAATCGCTTTATTTAGGCAATATGGGGAAACCATAGGGAGTATGCATCCTGCAGCACCGATGAAATTGCTCAGTGTTGTGAAAAACATAAAATTGTTCCTGACATATATAGCACACTAAATAATAAAGACATTACAATTTTATGGCACTCCTAGGATGAATGAAAATCTGTTTTGATAGCAGATTTAATTCTCTCTAGTTATAAAACACAGAGATTTACACAAAATGTTGGGGAGGGGGGAGATTGGTGATATATGCCAGAAGTGTCACATTGTAGTATCGCATTAATTAATATATTATGAAAATATCCTGAGACTTAAAATATGTGGGCAGAAGTATTAATGGCAAGAAGATATTCTTGGAAAGGATACCTATGTGACTTCAGAATTATATATTTCATGCTTCAAAATGAAACTACCACATGTAAACAATAAAAGTGAAAAATAAGAGGTCACTTTAAATTTGCCTTGCTAGGCAAGTGCACGTGTTACAGATATTGGGAAGGGGAGGGAGGAAAGTTCTCCTCTCACACTTGTTACAGATATTGAATAAGTGATTGGAAGACAGCTGTTGAGGATCAAGTACTCCTCAACTGCTGTAAAAAATTATAAAGCCGTTTCAGACGTGAAATCCAAGTTGGCATATGCCGCGTGTTAGTCTGTCAGACTCCCTATTCCTGACAGCCCTTCTTTAGGTTCAAGCACTCTTGGCCAGTCAGTTCTTGACACTGAGTCGTAACTTTCCAGATTTCAACTGTTCTGGCATTTGTACATAGAAAACAGGAGAAGAGATCCATGGAATTCCCACTGGTGGGTGGGGGGAGCAGAAACATCTGCCAATGCCTGACTGAGGAGCAGTTTTATTGGCTGTATTTTATAGCAGCGCGGAGTCCAAATTGGCTCAGCTATGCTCTGACCAAGAGGTGCCCAGAGCACTGCCGTCAAATAGGATGATAAAGGTGTGCATGATGAAACAGCCAAATAAAGGCATAAATAACACTATAAACGTTCTATAAGCATGTAGCGCTACATTCGGATGAGCCCCTCTGTATGTGTGCAAGCAGGTAGGAGGGAGATGAGGAGAATCAGAGGATGCAGGAGCTAGTCAGAATGGTAGATGCTGCATTCCCCTAAATGCTTAACTCTATCACTATTGAGTCATGCAGATGCTAGACACCCCATCCCCCTCTTTGCCAGTTAGGTGCATGCTAACCCAAGTCCTGCTGTCACAGTAGTCACACTTGCCTTCTGCTAGTGGGGGGGTCGGGAGGGAGGTGGCACTGTATCTAGCCTCTCCATGAGAGCTGGAGGGTAGCATGGAGTGTTCCGGACCTCCACAGACTGAAAGAGAACTTACACATCAGTATTACAGTGCCTTCCTATGAAGCACCAGTAGCTGAACCGTAGTTATGGTTGTATTACAGAGTTCAGTATTAAAAGGAGCTTTTAAATCTCTCTCTAAAAAAATCTCATTGAAATGGCAAAAAAACAGACTATAAAACTGAGAGCATGGTGGGCCATATGAAGATGTAAAGGAATGCACAAATCTTTTCCCTTAACAACTTATTTCCATTGTTTTAAGGTTTTAGGTGTGATGAAGTGTGTCTTGAGGATACCTTAACTGCCACTAAACTTAACTTTTGTTTGCTAATATATAGTGATAGACAAATGACCAATAGTCACAGCAGAAACACAGCAAATATTAAAGAATACAGACGTATGGTACTAGTGCAGATAGTTACTCTTTCCATTATAGCAGCCTACTTTCAGTTGGTTATCACTTTGACAAACTTAAACTGTTTGGGCTGGAATTTTCCATGGTGGGTTTCTGCCTAAGACTGACGTGGAGAACGTTTCAGCTAAAATGGTTCAGCCCTTTGCAAGAATGAGATTAGAGAAAAATACTGCCCAAGTTTTAAAAAAAAAAAAAAAACCTCTTGCACGCATTTTGTTGAGAAGCCCTAGCGCTTCTATGCTTTGGAGCTGGGGGTTCAAATTTGGCAGGGCTGGCAGCCTCGTGCCAGGGAGGTCCCTTTTTGCTGTCTGCATGAAAAATTGGCCAAGTTATGAGCCTCCAAAAAAAAAAAAAATCTTGGTTTGCACATATTCAGAGAACACTAGTTACAGGTTAGCAGCTCAATTCTGTGAAAATTCCATCTACACTGAACATGATCCCTTGCATCACAAATGCTATGTGCCAACTGGACTAAGCATATGTTCCATTCCTATGACTGCAGGAGCTGCCCAGGACTTTCACTTGCAATTCTTGCTCTCATTGCTGTGAGCCACTGTGGCACCAGGCACTGGGACTTAGAGCAGGAAGACTCTCTCCTGTGGTCTCAGTGCTCCCTCCGCTGATGCCAAAGCAGTATGGAACAGAAAGCAGCCCGACTCTAATGCAAAGGAGTAAGGAATAGCACTGGAATGGGTTACCTAGAGAAGTGGTGGAATCTCCTTCCTTAGAGGTTTTTTAAGGTCAGGCTTGACAAAGCCCTGGCTGGGATGATTTAGTTGGGGATTGGTCCTGCTTTGAGCAGGGGATTGGACTAGATGACCTCCTGAGGTCCCTTCCAACCCTGATATTCTATGATTCTATGATTGAACAGGTGAGGAGTGATGGGAGGGGGAAGAGATGCAAGACCAGGTGGATATGGGCGGGAGCAGAGTGGGACAGGAGATCGGGGCTGAGGAGAGATTAGGAACAAAGGGAAAGAAGGGGAGAGAGGTATGGGTGTGCAGGGAGAATAGGGACAGGCAGGAAGCAGAGGAGTTAGCAGCAGGGGAGAGCGCAGATAAAACAGGTAAAACAGGCGCAATAGAAATACAAGCTTCCTATACTACCCTATTCAAGTGCCTCAAGCCTGTCGTGAAGGAGCCACCTGTAGATGTGAGGGGATAGTTCAGGTTCCATTCACATTCAGTCTTCAGCCTCTTTGCTAGAATTTATGGTAATATTCACAATGTGGACTAATTTGCAACTGTCCTTCTTAAAGGTACCCTAATTCTCCCTTCTCAGATCTCTCATTTATCCAGATCTAACTTTGTCTTCTAAATTACAGTATCATACATTCCTTCCAGTTTTAAATAATGGATGATAGGAGATTGTGTGGGGCAATGTGATATGTTATTCAGCAAATATGGTGCAACTATGTATGGAGAGGTTTTATACAGTATTTGTATTAACCCAGTGTTGTCAGTTTGCATAAATTTATCTTCAGTATTAAAATATTTGGATCTCTTCTTAAAGCCTCAGCTTCTGGATTCATGGAATTAAATGAGTCTTTTTTGTTTGTCTTAAAATAAGTTTCTAGCCCTTAAAGGCTCAGAAACAAGAAGGCAAATAAATAATCCAACAGATATTTATGATTTGTATGACCTTTGGGGGTTTGACTTTTTTTTAATGCCTTGGGTTGGCAAGAGTGATTAAACTATCAAGAAATACAGGAAAAGTAAAACCAACACTGAGAAGTATAGGACATAATGTTACAAAATAGACTATTCACCACCACCAGAATAAATCTGAAAGTGAGAAAAAGAGAAAATACACTTCTGGTCTAGGCAAGCCAGTGCTTTAAGCTGCTCAGCTCTACCACAGGGAGGCTTGAGAATTGAAAGTTGAGAGCAGTACAGCACAGGCAGCTCTGTTGTTTGGCCTGCAGAGCTGGGGTGAGACGTTATGGGGGAGGCATGGCTTGTGCAGCAGGCTGACCTTTCTTTTTCATAGTTTGTCTGGCCCCGGGGCCAGCATCTGCAGCCTTCAGGGACTTGCGTAGCTCAGAAAGCCATGTAAAACTTTTGCTGGATCAGGCATATGGGGAGCGCCCTTTTCCAGCAACATCAGCCCTCTTTAACTGTTCAACTTTTCAACTGTCCACCTGTTAGCACATTTGAAAGGAAGTGCTAACATTATCTAATATGTATCACAATGACAGATACATAGAATAAATGTATCCTGGAAAGAATGCATTAAGTGAGTTAGAATAAATAAGGTTTTGCAGTTCATGATGTAGGAAAGTAACCAAATGATTAATAGTCCAATGAAAGATTATCCTCATTTGATATTTCTACAATAGTAAAAAATCTATCCCAGCTGTAATTTGACACAGGGACCTCTAGAGTTTTTAAATCACCTCTGAGTTCATGTACTGTGCATTGTTGTTCGTGTCTAGCTTTTAATAACTTTTTAACTTGATAAATGGATATTATATTGTAGCAATATGACGACTCTTTTAACCTCAAACTGTTTGGGGGTGATTTTGTGTTTAGTAATACAGATACCATAAAATCTGATGGTGAATTTTCTCTACTTCATGAGAAAATAATATAATATGACAGATTCTCAACTATAAATACTATCAGTCCTGGGGAAGGGTATTGCCCAAGTGGCATAAATATTCCCAAGTACGTACACATTTAATCACTTGAAAAATCTCAAATATTTGTTTTTGTTGTTTACCCAGTTCTGATTCTGGAAGTTACTATCACCTGAACATTTTACACCCCAAACCTATAAAGTGTTCTATGCTGGCACCCCTACAAAATAGCTCATAGATTAGGGCATTAGTAAGTAAAGACCAGTTTTGCTCCAAGGCCCGTAGCTGTGGAGCTGAGTGATTAATGGACTCGCCAAAGTTTAGGTTTCACTTTGTCACTTTTCAGACTAATTGATTTAAGTAACGTTTCTTCTGTCCTATGTTCTTATAATCTTTGGCCAGTGTAGTCTTCTTCCCTTTGTTGCATGTACTGTCAAAAACAAGGGCACCCTGACTGGAGCAGGCACTCTAAAGAGAAGCTTCTCATTTAATGTAATAACTTTCCATATTAAAAAAGGGGGGAGGGAAAATAACAGGGATCAGTGAGGGTTCATAGGTCTCTAGGAAATCCAGTCACCTGGGAACAAAAGGGGTAATATTATGGTGCATGGGGCAGGGAGGAGCTAGGGTTTTAACTTTCTTTCATTTTTTTCCTCTATACCAGCTCCTATCCCAGCTTGAGACAACTGGTTGGTTGGTTGATTTGTTTTCAGATCCTAAAAGAGATGAAGGGTCTTTTGTGTGTGGTGGATGCTGAGCTCCTGCTGAAATTCTTTCACCACCGGAAGCAGAGAAGTCCATTCTATAGGGAGTCCAACCTCTGAAGAGCAGAAATTGACTGATTGCTCTGTCAGTTATCCACAGTGACAGGTCAAATTCCCTTCCTAGTTCATTTATAGAATTTCTGATGTATTGATACTATATATAATAACAGAGGTCCTTCCTTACTGTAACCTTGCTCTGGAAGAACCTAGCAAAATATTTGGAAAGCCTAAGTTTGAGGTGTAAAGGTTTTTGGACATAGTACCTTTAAGGAAGAGCGTTATGGGGCAATTTTAATCTCTTCCTCCCCACCTCCCACTAGAATGTAAAGTTTCAAGGAGGAAAGAACCTCTGGACCAGGTTCTCCTGGGAGCAGGAGTGCTGCACCTGGAGTGAGTGCAGAGAGAATGCCTCATGTCCACTTAGTTATTCAGATAGTCATGTAACCACAGTCCTGGTATGATTTTAGGATGCGATTAGATTTTTTTTGTTTTTTTGGCATGTCATTTTTCTCTTGAGAGATCCCATTGTGTGGGCTACAAATGCAATAAAAACACACAGGAAATTTTAAAATAACTCAAAGTGGAGTGTTTTAAGTCTTTCTCTGTTAGTCAATCCTCAGTTAGCGAAACTCCACTGACTTTAGTGGAATTACACTGTCTTACACCAGCTGAGGATCTTGTCCTAGTATTTAATGTATCCATTACAGTTTGTGTGTCATACAAAGGCAAAAAATCATGCAACTCCTGTACTGGAGATATCCCATTTAATCATGTTTGTTGTCGCCACAAGGTTATCTGCCATAATAAATCAGTAAGGCTATCAGTATTTTGTTGCAGGTATTTCAATGACGTGGCAGATGTCAGACCTGCTTTTCATGTTTATACCTAAATTATCCCATGTTCCTAGTAGCTTGTGGCATAGTACAACCTGTAGCACCCAGCAGACAAAGTAGAGGTGTGACATACTGCAAAAGTCAATTTACTGATATGTATTTAACATGCCACAAAATGTTTATTGAATTTTTAGCTATACCGCCTCTTAGTATGTTCTGTCATTTCACAGAAATTGTTCAAATAATTAGGAGACAGTTATACCCCAGCGACTCTGACATTTCAAAAAATAATTTCAAATAGATATTTATGTGCAGTATGTATTCCTGAATTTATTCTTGCTGCTGTGTGCTCATTATCTTTTGAAAATTTAGTGTACCTATCTTAAGAAAAAGGTAGTAAAGGAAATGAAACATAAAATTAGTACAATATCTGTTCCAGCATGCTAATTTTTTTTATTAAAAAAAAATGTGTTTTCAGAATCAATGTCATATACTAACTTTGGAGCTAATCTTGGCATATAAACCTGTGTTCTAGGATTCATATACATCCTAGAACATTATTAATATACATCTCCTCTAGACAGTCTAAGTTGGAAGAAGTTGCTCCATATCAATTATTCCACCTAAAGGCAAGAATGTGCTGTGATTCAGTGAACCAGTCTGTCTGGTTAAATCTAATGACTGGTTCTTTCAATAATCCTTCTGTGCCAGACCACTTGAAAATCCACTTGCCCCAAAGTGGAAATGATACCGATCTGGAATAAATCCTATTTGGGAGCATAGAAGGATCCTGATGATCATTGATTACACATTGTACCCAGATAAAACATATTACACTCTATCCATGTGGCAGGTAGATGAAAAATTGTGCCCTATGTGTGTGAAAATATTTTCATGATGATTTCTTAATGTTTCATTTTTGGTAGTGTTTTGCATGTATTGCAATAACTAAAAAAAAGGAAACTATAGGTGAGGCACAATTAGCAAATAAACCATAGGTATAGAAGTTTACGGTCAGCTGTGTGGCTGCTTTAAATAATAGGAGTCTAATGCACAAAAATGGTAGTAAGAAACAGGTCTTTATATCCAAAGTCCCAGTCAGATTATATGGGTTAGATTCCAGTGGCTATTTTTGCACCTTGATGTTAGAAAATTAAGTAGACTTTTTTATCTTAATTCAAACTTTTCAGCTTTCCTTTTGGTTACAAGAAGAACAGGAGTACTTGTGGCACCTTAGAGACTAACAAATTTATTAGAGCATAAGCTTTCGTGGACTACAGCCCACTTCTTCGGATGCATACAGAGTGGAATAAATATTGAGGAGATATATATACACACATACAGAGAGCATAAACAGGTGGGAGTTGTCTTATCAACTCTGAGAGGCCAATTAAGTAAGAGAAAAAAAACTTTTGAAGTGATAATCAAGATAGCCCAGTACAGACAGTTTGATAAGTAGTGTGAGAATACTTACAAGGGGAGATAGATTCAATGTTTGTAATGGCTCAGCCATTCCCAGTCCTTATTCAATCCTGAGTTGATTGTGTCTAGTTTGCATATCAATTCCAGCTCAGCAGTCTCTCGTTGGAGTCTGTTTTTCTGTTGTAATATAGCCACCCGCAGGTCTGTCATTGAATGACCAGACAGGTTAAAGTGTTCTCCCACTGGTTTTTGAGTATTATGATTCCTGATGTCAGATTTGTGTCCATTAATTCTTTTGCGGAGAGACTGTCCGGTTTGGCCAATGTACATGGCAGAGGGGCATTGCTGGCACATGATGGCATATATCACATTGGTAGATGTGCAGGTGAACGAGCCCCTGATGGTATGGCTGATGTGATTAGGTCCTATGATGATGTCACTTGAATAGATATGTGGACAGAGTTGGCATCGGGCTTTGTTACAAGGATAGGTTCTACCTTGTAGGTAGATAGGTAGCAACCACACATCACTGAACAAAACCACTGTCCCAGGAACCTATCCTTGTGCATCCGAAGAAGTGGGCTGTAGTCCACGAAAGCTTATGCTCTAATAAATTTGTTAGTCTCTAAGGTGCCACAAGTACTCCTGTTCTTTTTGCGGATACAGACTAACACGGCTGCTACTCTGAAACCTTTTGGTTACAGTTATTAGCCAGCTTTTTGAGTTCAGTTTTCTTTTGGATAAGTGAACATAATACTTCATTTTTCTTTTAGTTCATCAAAGAACCCCTAGCAGTCTGCACACTTTCCTTCCTCAGTCAACTAAACCATCTAGTCAAGTATCAGAGGGGTAGCTGTGTTAGTCTGGATCTGTAAAAAGCGACAGAGTCCTGTGCCACCTTATAGACTAACAGACATTTTGGAGCATAAGCATGCATCTGACAAAGTGAGTATTCACCCACGAAAGCTTATGCTCCAAAACGTCTGTTAGTCAATAAGGTTCCACAGGACTCTTTGTCATTTTAAACCATCTAGGTTTCATGAACTGACTCTTTCTTACTGCAATCTATACCAGCACACCCTGGTTGGATAGTCTCTTAGCAGCGACCTTTAATGGACTGAACACAACTGGAGAAAGGAAATTCTATAGACTAATATTTCCGCTAATACCTTCTTCACAAGGCATTTTGCCAAGACCTTAATCTGCAGAATTTCCTTCCTATAGTTTTATTCAGATTTACCCTTGAGTATTTGCAGTGATGGATATAGCTTTTAATGGACTAGCTGTAACTAAGGATGGTCTCAAAGGTAGATAACAAAAAAGTAGAAACAATGTGCAGTCTGTACCTTGAACATCTGTACCAATGTCTTCATAGATTTTCATCATTGTCCTCGTCTGACTGCTTATCTTCCTGAACTATTTCCATGAAACAGCCACTCCTGTTACAGATTTTCCTCTCTTCCATTCTTTTTGAAGGGCTCAGCAGCAGTTAGAATGACAGAATTTCAGTTGAGAGGGAAGTTTTAGAGGGATTGCTCAACATTTTACCAAGTGCAGGAAGAATTTATTTCAGGCCGTTTTTTGGGGAATCACATCAGCAACATTTCAACTCTGTAAATATGTATGATCTATATGAGAGCAAGGCCATCATTTCATTTTTGAAAAAATAAAAATAGATTTGAACCTTGCCTCTACTGTGTTGTTTGAAATTAACCTTTTTAAAGCATTTTCTCATTTTGCTTGAATCATTTTGAATTTCGTCATCTGCTCTCGCATTAGTTTTATATTTGTGCAAATGTCATTAATTCCAATGGAATTACTCCTGCTTTACCAATGTAAGTAAGACTGAATCAAGAACAGAGAGGGGCAAGCTCTCTTTATCAATAGTTAAGACAAGACTTCATTACCATCCATTCTCCCATAAGGTTTCTTTCATAAAGAAAACAGCGGTGAGGAAATATGGTTCTGTGGTTACAATGCTAACCTAGGCCTTGGGACATCCTAGTTCTAGTCCCTGATCTGCCCCAGGCTTCCTGTCTGACCTCAGGCAAATCACTTCATTCCTCTGTGCCTCAGTTCCCCAGGTATGATATAATGATATCACTTCCTATCCTGACAGGGATGTTGTGAAGATAAATTAATTAAAAATTGTGAGGTGCTCAGATATACAATATACAAATTCCTAGATAGATTTGCAACTGCAGATGAAGTCTGCTTTTTTTCAAAACTTTATACTATGTACAAATTCCTTTTCTTTTTAAGCAAACATTTTAGAAAGCATCTGATATTATACTATGAGTGAGTAGTATGACATTGGAGACTTTGCTAAATGTAGAGGCCCGATCCTACAAGGAGTTGTTTGGAGGTGCTCACTTATAACTGTTCTGTATTCAGTGTGCATTATAAAGTATGTCTATTTCATTGTAAAAACAACAGGGACCAATTAATTGTACTGCCTCTTTTTCAATTAAACATTTGTATTTGCTGTAGAGGGAGATACTGCTTACTGGAAATGAAAAAAGACTGAAGGTGGGAAAAGAGAAGAAAGGAGGAAGTGAAGGAGAAGACACGTATTCCAGAGGGTGTTCCATGAATATAGATCATACCATATTTCAGCAAACTACTGTATGATGTTTGACTCCACTAAGTCTTTTGTATGCAACCATTTTGGGCAATCCCAAGGTCTCTGAATCTTTCAGACTACCAAGGGCAGTGACTTTTACATGCTTCCCTTGTGGCTTACAAAGCTAGCATGGCAGAGATGGTAGAGGACCTTCTGTTTGCCTGCATAGACTGGACTGGACTTACAGATTTCGCAACTAGATGTGCTGCCCTAACTGTTTTTCTCACAATGTGTGGACTGCGTATCCAAGTAAAGGGAGATTGAGTTTATGACGTCTCCATTCTACCACTGAAAGAAACCCAGAAGAGAATTGAAAAATGTATCACTATTAAACAGCAGAACCTTTAGAGAAAAAAACCCATACAGAATCCATTGACTGGGCCAAGGAATAGAAACATCCCTCTGTAGCTACTGATTTCTACAGTATGCAAGGCAATTAGGGAATGACTTTGTCTGGCAATGAAGAACGGGGCAAGAAGAAAAGAGTTAATGGTAAGTAGTATTTTGTTACCTATACCGTCAGATAAATTGCTTTACAAGTCTCTGATACCCAATAAAATGGGCTGTAAATGAATGTTATAAATGTTTAGAGCATTTCTTGGTGTAAATGTAAAAGAACCATAAAGCATTGCCACTTAAGAATACTTCTCATGGAAACTTGTGTAGACTGCCTTATAAGCATATTGTCATGGTGCCTGCTAGTGAGAATAAAATAAAAACAAGTGTTTGTGCACCTCTGCAGGTCTTTGATTTCCTAGAAGTAGAAATATATATAGATCACAAGAAAGCCTGCCCCTTTGGTATTTCTGGCTTGCCAAAACCAAGCAGCACTGGAATTCCAGAATCTCCAGACCACAGAGGCTTGGAAAAGCACCAAACTGTCGTGGGCTTATGTGAACGGAGTTTTAATCCACTCAAGCCTTTGCACTTCACTAGCCATTAGTTGTGAAGATCTCCATATTTGTGGTTTGTAAGATTTTACATTAGCTGGAAGTTAGCATATGCCTAAGAGCTAATAATTCTGAAATTTGAAAAAGAAACCGCTCTCATATATTACTGATTTTCTATTACAAATATCTCTGTCTTCCCACAGATGGATTTGGGTAGGAAACTAAATTAAAATCAATAAAAAACTAGCCAAAATTAATCCATATCCACTGTGAATAGGTTTTATGCACGGAAACGATCAAAGGTATTTTCAGTGTCTAGTGTTCATCCAGCTATGGGGAAGAAGGCTGCTTTTCTACAGTTTATCATATAATGAAAAAGTTCAGAACTATTTGTACTTAAAACTTTTATGAAACCCAGTTGATTTGGATGTATTATTTCCTAAATAGCAACTTCCAAGCTTTTGACAATAAATCTTGGTATCCTATCAATGAATTAGATTATACAGTGTGTTGATTTTTCCCAAATTTTGTTAGTTTATCATGATGTAAACTTCAGTGAAAGATCCTGTAGGGCTACCCTCTACACCAGTTGGGCACCACATTGACTGGGAGGTGGAACAGCTTTGCAATGTAGCTTTGTACTCCTCCTCTGTACTGCGAAGCAAGGCTCCATTCTAGCCATCAATAGACTGGACAGGTATGTGGGATCTGTAGGCTACTAGATTTTCACTGACATGATGCTAGTAGTCCAAATCCATGGTATGTAGATGAAGAGGTGCTGTGTCTGCTATTCCAGCCCAGCAAGGGTAACAGCTACAGAGGCACTACGTGGCAGCCCTGAAGCACACCTGCCCACAGGTTGGTGGGAAGGTCTTTACCCGCCCAACCCTTGCAAAAAGTCAGATCATGTAGCCTGTATGTGGGAGGAAGTGAATTTCACCCATAGGAAGCTTCATGGTAGTAAATTTCTGCCACAACTTTAGAAATGTGTGGGAAAGAGTTCTCCTGAAGCACCCCTAAAATACTTGATTGAAAATGCCAGTACATGGGGATTTGTTGTTTTCAGTTAATTTGGCAGTTGAATCTCTTTTCTTCCTTCAGGAAAAAGGGGGTGATTAGCATATTGGCTGTTCAGTTGACTGAGCCCTTTGTTTAAAAATAAAAATTAATAATAAGCCAAGAAACTCAGATTTATAATGCAACTTTTAGATAGGAGTATTACTAAGCAGTTAGCATTCTAGAGTAGGGATGGATTTATTGCCATGATCTCAATGGCCTCATTTACTTTTTGTATGCAGAAAAAAAAAAAAGTCAGATGAGGAATTTGACCAAAACATGACAAAATTAAGGAAATTTAGCATTAAGTTAGTGACCATCACAGTGAAAACAGAATGCAGTTTTCAGTTACACCGAGAACAGATTCCCAATGAAAATCAGTATATTGCCAGTTTACTAAGCTTGTACTGAGAAAAAACAAATGTATGAGAAGTGCATGTCCCATGTCTAAAGGTTCACTGTTGATATATAATTCATAATTTTCTAAAGCACCTTAGTGATGTAAGAGCACAAGTCCAATGGAAAGTCAATGGTATTTAGGATCTTAAGTCCCTTAAGTGCTTTTCCAAATTCTTCCCAATACATTTAAAATCAGTTCCTAAGAGATCTACCTCCTGCTTAGTGTGGGGCCAGCTCTACTGGAGCTCCATTGTGCTCGGTGCTGAGCACTCTAGCCCTGACCTTGCAAAGTGCTTAACTTTAAGCATGTGAGTAGTCCCCCTAGACTTCAACGGAAAAATCAAGATTGAAAAATTTCTAGTATCTTTGCGATTTTATTGGTCTGTTCTAAGGTTGCTATTGTAGAGATAAACATCTCTATTACTCATGAAGTGTTTTAAAAGGTTTTCAGCTTATGACAGGCAGGGTTACTAAACCTGCAGTATTCTACCTCATCGTATATTTCTGTGCAGGGTCATAGAAGTTGCCAGTTTTGAGTAAAAATTCTTTTTATATCTACTACTTCTGTTTTCCTCCAACCCACTTAAGTACTGGTTAAACAACAACACTATGTAAGTTTCTTTAGCTAGCTGTTCACACCTTTTGCTGGGAATAACCCCCGCTCACCCATGCTTCTGAAACTAGAGGTTGGTCGCTAAGTTAGTATCCAAATTAATCCAGTGTGTCTTAAGTACCTTCCCATTGCTTATTTTTTCATCCATTCTATGTTCTGATCTATTAAACAGATTTTAGTCTCAAAACCACACAACCCTTGACCATAACCATTATTAAACATATTCTCCCATTCCTTCCAGCATGCAAGTCATTCAGCTGACCAATGAAGACCGTCTGGATAAGAGAGTCTGAAGATAACTGAGTCACCACTCGTATTCCTGTAAGTACTCTCTGTTGTGCTGTACTTGGGTGTTCCTAATGCAACCTACAGAGACATGTCCATGTCACTGATTTACGTAAAGAGTAGCATGTACTTCTCGTGGGTGGCAAGGCCACCAATAAAAGGAGGACTATAAAAATGAAAACACAGGGATCTGGGTCAGAAACGACAACATTTGAAGTCAAGTGTAGGCCTAAATCTAGGTCCAATCCTGCCTTATGTTTAAGTGCTTCCTGTGAGATGCTGAACGCTTCCAACTACCACTAACCTAGCCACTCAGCACCTTTCCAGAGATGCTCATCGCCTTGCAGGATTGGGTCCTCTCTGAAATGTAATCAGCCAGTTAATATTTGATCTCAGGTAGTCTACAGGGGATTGGACACCTTATCTGCTGTTATGTTATGTAATCACTCTCAGATAGCTGTGTCAATGAGCACTCATACACAATCCAAAACAAGTTAGCAGAACCCAGTAATTTAAGAGCAGGAGGCCATGAGACAACTAATGGCATTTACAGAAATTGCAAACGTAAGTCAGCTAGTACAACAAATGGCATTTATTTAATGAATGATTTTTACAAACAATTAGTCCATAATCTAGACCAGAAACAAGAGCGGGAAAAAGATATATACAACACATCAGCTGCTTTTTCCAGCAGCCTGATTTATAGAACCAAACTGAGTGAGTGAAATTAGTGAGTGGAATTCATTTACTATTGAGAGGTACATTAAATAAATTATAAATTCTAATACAGGCATTAGAACTATTATAAATGGTTAAACAGAATGTAGTGTGAATGTAGAGGCTTGTCTTAGGTCCACAACATTTGTCAGTGTTCTGCTGGTTCCCAATTCTTACTGAACATTTTCCAGGAATGTACTTAGCATGTGACCTTTACGTGGCTGCACAGTTTCCCCAACTGTTTTCATAGCTCATAAAGTGTTTAGGAAGTGTTTATAAAAATTGCTCAAGGAAACTGTGCCACAAAGAACTTGAGCTTCATGGGTCTCAGTGGTGCAGCTTTGATTTAGTTCTCTAAGAAGGGATTTTGTATTGTAAATGCCCTAGTAACATCTGCATACAGCTCCTCCTGGGATAGCACTGAGACACTCAGGTTTAATGTGTGTTATTTGGCTGAGATTCTTCGACATGTGATGGTTGACTTACCTCCCTCATGAAATCACACATGCAAGTGTTTCTCCTTTTCACTTATTGATGGACACTTTCAGTTATCTGACTGTGATGGGAAGAGATTATGTCATAAATACCATAGCAGAATCCACAAAGAATCCTTTGGAATGCAACATATGAATTATCAAACCCAAAGTGTACTCCTGGATCCAAAGTCCCTGACTTATGGTACTTGACCTATTGACCTGTGAGTAGTCAGATACCTTCTCACGTATGCTCTAGCAGTTTATTTGGAGAGATGTAGCCAGAGGAGTGTTACAAACAAGTTCTCACTATATAGCTCTCCAGAGAATACTTGGATGGAGTAAGAATGATAATGTTTCTAAGAAACAATGGTTAGCTAAACTTAATTAACCAAGCCAAATTTATCACTAGTGTGGAGGAATTCTTTCGCTTGACCACAGAAATAGAATTGATTTTAACTGTACATTAACTTCCAAATTATCATCACCCAAATCAACTGAGATTCAACAAAATTAATATAAAATAACCACATTTTCACAATATCTTCCCTTGTTTATAACCTCAGAATATTACTTCTATTGTTAGTTTAACTGTAAGTCCTCAAATGCAGGACTGTCCAAATACCAATCCTTTCTAATTTCTGATACTGATCAGAGGGGCATAGTAACAGAATGGGAGAACTCTTCTCCCAGCCTACATTTGGGCTAAATAGTTTAGTCTCCTGTGAGCTGTAATACCTTGGTCTAATATTGGGCTTAGTGTTCAGGTGCTGGTGTTGGCATGTGGGATGCAGGAGGTCAGACTAGATGGTCTGGCAGTCCCTTCTGGTCTTAACCTCTAGAACAGGGATCGGCAACTTTTGGCATGTGGCTCGCCAGAGTAAGCACCTTGGCGGGACTGGCCGGTTTGTTTACCTGCCGTGTGCACAGGTTCGGCTGATCGTGACTCCCACTGTTTGCGGTTCACCGCTCCAGGCCAATGGGGGCTGCGGGAGGTGGCACAGGCCGAGGGATGTGCCAGTCTGAGAACCCCTGAATTACAGGAACCTGATTGTGTGACTTTGTTAATTAAGTACCTATTATGGAGAAAATAATTGAGTCATTATCCAAAAGGAACAAGTATGCGACACTTCTCAGAATTCATTTCATCATGAACACCAGCTGGAACTGCAGTTACTCATTTTCCAGTTGTAGTTTGGTCATTTCCTTTAAATTTGCTGTGATGCTGGCAGGCCAGGTGTCAGCTCATGCCAATGGCCCAGTGCGTCACTGAATACTGACAAATGCACAGCTGGAAACCAGTCTGGCTTACCTGTAGGGTTTGTATAGTTAAAATAGATATTAGTATTATAACAATATATATAGATAGATATTAAAAATGCTTGTTGGATGCTTCATGTATTAATCCTACTTATAATATCTGTATCCCATGATATAAAATTATATTGAATGTTTGCATGTAAATCTCTAATTGTGTGATTACCACATTTAATGCATCTTTTCCTGTTTGGTGAAAGTGCTCATCCTGCAGAAGAGGCATCGTGTAGCATCAAAGGACAGGAACCTTATAGACTGCATTCCTACCTCCCTCAAGGAAGGGGAGACTTGTGTATAAACTCATCCCTTCAGCTTGGATTCTAGGCTGAAGGGGATAAAAATCCCTGACAAGGAGAAACTGGGACCTTTATACTGTCTGGACTCTGAGGGGCAAAGATGCCTAAACATAAGCAAGAGATTCCCATGCTGCTTTGCACAGGTCTGCCTTAAAGGATGTATAGAGTTACTTATTATAGCAGCTTATATTACCTTATAAATCTCTGACTGTAACTCATTTGTGTTTCCTGTTTTAACTTTGTAAATAACATTTATTTTTGTAGTTAAAACTAACTAAAGATTTATTACAGGTATTGTTTGGTTTGATGTGAATACAGTTGACTTGCAGTAAGTGACTGGTCCTTTAGCAGTAAGTTGAGTATTGCAATTTTTTTGGTGTAAGTGACCATCTATTTATATAGTCCAGCTTGCCTGGGTGTCAAGATAAACAGTCCCTTGGGCATTCTAGTCTAACTCCATCATAAGACAGAGTGCTTTAGGAGTTGTGTTCCAGTAACACAAAATGGGCTCCCTTCTGGTTTGAAAAAGGAAGACTGTTAATGGTCTTTGTTATGTCTTTTGGTATTACCAGCATAGGTGGTGGCCAGCTTTCAGGTCAGTTCTCTAAATTTTCCATTCAGGTGGTGGTGGCTTGAGGAAGTGAACTGCTGAAGCTATCCTAGCATTTTTATCCTGTTTTAGGGAGAAAAAATGTGCATTACATCTCCTTCCAGGATAAGGTTTCTGATGAATCAGTGGAGGAACTGAGCTTACGCTCTTCAGTCAGAAACGATTATGCCTGCATGTCATCTGGGAGTCATTTTTTTTTTCCATGTCAGTTTGAGTTCATTTTTCAATCTTGTATTTCTGGCCGTTTGCAATATGTTTGTATTGTTTAGCTCAATCACTAGTTTATTTCTTTTTTTACTTTCTCACATTATTTCCCCTCCACCCCAGATCAAGAGTATAACCATGGCTGATCTGATAAATATGATATTGTAATATTCTGCCTTCGCTCCTCATTCTATTAGACGGACCTGCTCAAACGTTTATCATTTCATGGTTGTGCCACCCTCTAGTGGCTGGCCAAAAGATATATAAAAGCCCTCCTCTTCTGGAGAGCGAGATTTTCCTTATGCTCAAGTGACAGATTTGAATTGAGCTAAAGTTTGAGACTTTTCTATTATGTATGCAGTAACCTGAAAACCATGCTGATTGTGGGTCAGTGGTCATGCATTACAATACTGTAACATATCCTGAAAATAAACTTCAAAATCTTTAGCCTAACAGCCCAGTTCTTGTGCCCCTAAGGAAAGAATGGCCAGCACACCCTTATTTATAGTTGTAGCATTGTAAATTTCAAAACAATTTATACTTTGTTGCTGGAGAGAGATTAGGTATAAAAACATAAGAACACCTATTGTTATGAAAGGGGAAAATATTTTTCCCCCCAGAACACTAAAAAGCTATCAGGATCAGTTCAACTCTTTGAATAAATGACTATCATTTCCTTGTAAATGAAGAGCCAGATTTTGTAAAGCTAGTCTCTATTTTCACACCAGTAAACTGCAAATCACAAATAAGTGCAATTGCGGTTTTGTGCCTGCATCTATTTGATATCAAAGTGATGTTAACTTCAGCCACAAAGTACTTGATTCAAGTGGGCAATAAGAAGCTAGAAATACAAGTGACCTTAACTGAGTGCACAAAGGGTTTCAGATGAAAAGAGGCCCAGTTATGTCTGAGCTAAGAAAGTGCACCCTGCTATAATACACAAAGCAGAACATAAGAACCTCAGTTAAAACCAGATAATGCCTGGGGTTCAAGGTGTCCTTAGGCCCCAGCACCAGGTACCCATATTGCATAAGGTTGGAGAGGAGAGCAACCACCATGGAACCTATGTCTCACCTCACACATAGGCTGGGTGGAACCTTGGCTCTGCTCCTCAATGGGGAACGTACTCTAAACCAGGTGTAGGGTGGGCACAGGGTTCATCCTGTCTGGAGTAGAAAGGCAGCTGGGAGGTAGATTGACAACAGGGCCTTTAACTTCTGCTAGGTGCAAAGCAAAGCTTGCAACACTGACTTCTTTTGTCCTCTACAGTGATAGTACCTTCACTGTCTTCAAGAGATCATCCTTGGTGGAAGCTCAAGTACATTTATTCAGCATCTTTCTTCTAGTGCCACCTCCTTGCTTTCTTCCTGATTCTGCTTCCAGAATGAACTGTGGTGGAAGGAGGTCTTCTCTTTCCTGCTCTCACCTATATTAAAAGGCAGAGTACCTGTCAGTCACTTTGATAATCAACACAATTATTTTGTGTTCAAAAGCACAAATTAGTATTCAAGAATACTGAAAACAAATAAATACCACAGTTTTAAAACAGAATTCATATAAACTATTTTAGCACCTAAGCCTGAAGTTCTTAGTCAGGAACAACACCCATTAGAATGATAGAGTAGGTGTATCCTTTGCCCACCTTGGGGGGGAAAAAAAGCTCTCCTCTCTCCCCCCAAACCCCATCGAGTACTGCCTCAAATGTTCAGCACTCTTATTGAGGTTGACCAAATCTCAGTTGACCATTGCCACCTTATAGCTCCTTGTTCATTTCTTTTTATAATCTGACTAAAAATCTTTACTATAATAAAAATACCACTCTCATATTTCAAATGAAGTTCTTTTAAGGTAGGTTCTCTTGTAGGAGTCAGTTTTGCTACTGCTTACTCGAAGTAGTATTGAGCTCCATCAAAACAGTTAACTCTTCAATTCCAGCCCAACATGAGCATTGGGTGGGTAGGAAATATAAATGTATGTATTCAACTAAATGGGGTTAATTCCTTCTTTGCTAAATTAAGCTTAAGTCCTTCAACTATTGCCAAACAGAAATGAGACTGTGGCAGCTAGCACCAGCCATTATTAGATCCGGAGACAATTCGCCAAGGAAAGGATCCAGGAACGTCCTTTTATCTGTGTCCCCTTTAGTCAGAAGTGGGGGTGAGGGAGGCTCCTCATGTCCATACAGGACATGTGCAGGTAACTTTTCTCCTTACTCCACAGGTCATCTGTCCATTTGCACAAGCATTTCCTCCAATAAAAATGTATCTGTTCAAACATTTAGATAAGTCTGCCTTCCTTAAAATAGGCATTTAACACACAAACTAATAAAGCAAAAGTGGTAATATGCACTTTCTTCTATTGTCTCAAGTTGCAGTGGGGGAGGTCTAGATTGGATATTAGGAAACACTATTTCACTGAGAGGGTAGTGAAGCACTGAAATGGGTTACCTAGGGAGGTGGTGGAATCTTTTTTGGCCCGGCTTGACAAAGTCCTGGCTGGGATGATTTAGTTGCAGTTGGACTAGATGACCTCCTGAGGTCTCTTCCAACCCTAATCTTCTATGAAACTAATGCAGTGATAAAATGAGAGCATCACTCCAATACACTATAGCTTTCTTCTAAAGGTATCAGATGTTCAAATCAGGAAGAGTATTTAAAACACGTAGACCGATTAGGATTTTTATCTATGGACAATCTAATTCACAGAGGAATTCATAAAGTTAGAGGGAACAGTGCATGCTCTACTCTAATCAAAGTTTGTATAAAATGTCAGTGCCACCACCCAGAAAAGAAAAAATTCTGTAAACACAAGAGAAGCTCTGATGAATTCAGGCTACGATCTGTCTATTTAGTATGAAAAGAGGCCAGATTCTGTAGTGTTTCTTTATTCTATTTTTAAGGCTGCCCTGGTCTTCAGCAAATCCTGAATAGGGGAGGCATAAGCCACTTCCCCTCAGCCCCTGTGCTGGCACCAGCACTGAACCAGTGTCCATGCATCTGCCCCTGAGCCTTTTGAAAGAGTGAACATAAAAAAGCATTGTGAAGGGTATTGCAAGATCGTAACAAGGTAAAGTATGGAGCACATGAATTCAGGAGGGCTGTTATCAAGACTGCTATTTGTACTGACCTCTGCCATCCCATTTGAACTGTCCTGACAACAATAGTTATTCTGGATTTACACAGGTGTAAATGAGAGCAGAATTTAGCCCAAGATGTTTACCGACATTCTTCTGAGTTTATAGAAACATCCATCTTATTCTTCTCAAACTGAAACAATCAGAGCTGCCAAGCTGATGATTTCAACATTCATCTATCCTTGATATGAAACACAAGTTACTTCTTCCCTAAGGACTATCAAAAGGCTAATAAAGTAACTACCTAGTATTAGCTTGAAGTCCTTGGACAACAGTAAAAAGTGTAACATTTTGGATGAAAACATCCCAGGATTTTATGATTTGAACACATTTCCAAAAAAAAAAAAAAAAAAAAAAAAAGTGACTCAAAAAAGCTATATAATGGGACTTAATATCAATCCTGCCTAAAAAGCATCAGAACAGATACTGAATGACAAAAAGCAAAATAAATTGCAAGGAGTTTTCCCAAGATTCTATTTCACTGCTGCAACGGATGGTTATTCTGCTACACAAGTGTTCAGTGCTCTCAACAATCTAACAAAATCATACTTATTATGCCTGTTTAATGATTATACAGGAGAATCTATAGGACTCCCTCCACTCTTATACAACACTGACTCTCAGTCCTATTAGCGAGCATGGTTGGATTATGCCCTTGTGTGCTCTCCAGCTCAGGTGGAGCTAGAGATTTGAAAAAGGCACATTGTGCTCCTGATCTCAGTCTACCCATAAGTTCCCAGGATGACAAGCTAGTGCTCCCTCTATGATCACTCGTGTGCGTGTGATTGTATTACACATGGGTGCAGTTACTGTAGCTATAGATCTCCAGCTGCATTTTAATAAAAGGCCAGATGATTTTTTTTTTTTTTAAAGTTGCCAGTCGCCTTAAGAAATAGTGGCCCCAGGAAATAAAAGAAAGTGGTACACTGTTAAACCCTCCCACATTTCAAATTTAGAAGTAATGTAATGGTGGATCTGATCCCATTGAAGATGACTGCATACTACTCTCAGATTTTGAGATGGTGGGGTCTCCTATCACAGAGATCTGTAAGATTTAAAAAAAATAATAATAACCACCACCTTAAAGCAGCCAGTTTTATGTTCAGAACCGAAACCTAACACTATTATTGACAAGTGGCCATTTTGATTTCTTTAAATTAAGTATGCAGGACTGAATGTACTCAGCCTGATATCCTCTCTAATGCTTGAAGTAACTCCCAGAATACAGTGGCCCCATGAACAGAAGGTCCATCTGCAAAAGTTGCCGGCAAACCCTACTCTGCTAGGGGCTCAGAGAGCCAGTTAGGCCATCCCCAAAAGTCAACAGAGAGGGGCATTGCCAGGGGATGCACTCATTCAGGTATTTTGCTTTGTTTTTTCTGTTGAAGCTATGACTCAGTTTAAAACAATGTCCACCCACTCTCCGGGGAAATTCCTGTCTTGGGCAAAACAGCTTTGTGTGAGGATGAATCAAGACGTGTGTCATTACTTCTGTGTGTGTAGTTGTTTTGGTTTGTTCTTTGCATTTGTCACAAACCTAATTAAATAAGCCTTAAAATATGCCTGCCATGATATACAACAGCCCTGCCTTGAATATCACATGCTCTTCGCTGAACCAGAATGGGGAAAAAATTATAACAAAAAATTGGAATGCAGTACTTTCTGTAGGAAATAAAATTCTCTCTCCCTCCCCACACCCTACCCCTTCCTACACTCGTATGGCATGCAAGAAACCATCAGAACAGCTGTTTAGAGTGGTATTGATGGGGAGAAGATGGGTCTCTGAGGAGTTAGAACTTCATATCCAGTTCCTAGAATGTTGCCAGGCTGTAGAACATGCTGTGACATTTCTGTTTGATTCCATGTTTACATAAAATCCTTTTCTTTCTTGCCTTATAATCAATGAAACCTGACAATCAAGAGGAAAATAAAGTCTCGGAGAAACTAGTTTGTTAGGCTTTTTTTTGGCACGTCAGCTAACCACTCCATTAAGCTTATGAACTGTACTAGTTTATGACACCTTGCTTGCCCCTACTAAAGGTAAAGGATTGAGTAACTACAGTCACCGTTTTGTGTGCTAATGGCAGTTTAGGGCACTGTTTATTTAAAACAATGCGGAGGGAAGTCACTCTTGTAAGAGGAGAAAACAAAACCATCGTTTAACATCCACAAACAACTGAAAATAGTGCTCCTCAAAATGATAAAAACTATACAAGAGATTATGAAATGACTTTAATCTTAAACTCCTGTTTTCACATGTTTAGAAGTTTGTGAAAATTCTCCTTAGAATCTAAAACTGTCCATGCTTCATCTCAGTTGAATTATTTAGGAAAGCTTAAGGAAAATCCCAACCAGACATCTTTGAACTGGTCTAGAGTGAGAGGAAAAAATAAAGAAAACCAAATAAATATTGTTTCAGCACTGAAAGAGGGTGTTGTTTTTGTTTTTTTGCTCAACAGTAACTCAGAAGGACTGGACAAATTTCCTTTGCACGTACATAGTCTAACTGTCAGGCTTCTTCCGCTGAAGCACTAGAACACAAAGGCCATGCAAGTATTGTGTGTGTATATTATATATATAATAGTAAAGATTCCCCCTCTTTTTTAGATAATGGCTGACCCATTTTTGCTCAAACTTTCAAAAAATTCACCCTGAGGCACAAACCACACCTGAATATTTTCAGCTCAAAAGGGTGGCAGTTTGTCAAAGTTATAGCTAACTGAAAAAAATGCAACCTACTGTATTTACTTAGGCCTTTAGGATTATGTCAGATATCCTTAATAGGTCCAACCAATGCTCGGATATCTGCCAAAATCCAAAACCAATTCACACAGTTGTTGCCCCTCTGTTTAACCTGTTGTATTTACACATATACATCTGGCTGTGATCTCTTCTGTTCCAGCATGGTACACAGGGAGAATTCTCCTTCCAGGAGTAATGGTTGATTCCCAAGGAGCAACTCTGCCTCAATAATTTGTTCTCATTAGGGAGATTAAAGCAGAGACAACTCCCTTACTGCTCGCCAGAGCTTCCCCCAAAGAAATTGTAATAGAAAACTAACTCCACAGCATTTTCTTCCAAAAATAAAAACATGCTTGCACAATCAGAAAAAGAACTCGCAAGACTAGGGGGAAACAGCATTATTTGAACATAGCACAGGGCACAGTTTAATTTAACAACAAAGTTCATGAAATGGTGAAACACTTGCTTATGCAGCCCTTAGTAGACATGGAAAACCAAGATGTCACTTTTAAGATTGAACTTCCTTTTATATCATCTGATTATTAAACTGAAAATTTCTCTTGTAGCCCTTACAAATAATGACAACTTATTTGCCACACTTACCGATATGTTTATTATGAATAATCAATCACAGATTCTTTCCCCAAATGGGCTGTACACAAGTTTCCCTTAAACTTCTCTCTTTCTCTCTGAGATTGAAGTGATTGGTGGTAGAGCAGTATAGATTCAACAATAACCTTACAAAGATGTACTACCTATAATCATTAAACAGCGTAAATCTAACCAAATAAGAAACCTATGCACCAAATAGGGCCTGGCTAATAAACACATTTCATACTTACACTCAAATAGACGAGCAAAATACAGGGGTGAAACAGTAGTAAGTGGAGAAACTCCGAAGGCCCCAGATCCAGTTGACATCAGTTCAGAGCCGGAGAGAAAGCAAGAAAAGGGAACTAGGCATGGTGTCTTATACCCCACATTATGCAGATATCACAGATGTATATCCATATTTGTTCTAGTACCGAATCATCATAATGCCTGCCCCTATTCCATCTGTGGCATTCTGTGTCCATAATTAACACTTGTGTCAATCTTTTCTCAATCTTTCCCTAATAATTCCTGTGCATGTCAGTGTAGTCTAACTACTTACCTATTGCCTAGTAACCTAACTGCAACCCTCACCCTCAAACTCCCCTATTACAGAATTTTACAGTGCATTGTCCCTTCTTTGGTCTCTTGTTTACCTTCTCTGAATGAAATTTGAAAATTATGACCTTCTGGACTGTACTAGGTTAGCTAAAACCCAGCCTTTAGCATAAACTCCGATAGGCCTCATACTAATACAACAAATCCTTAACATAGCAAGCCTTATAACCCAATTACTTATGTTCACCAACTTGCCCCCGGTGCTTGTTTCAAACTAATAAGCAAAACACCAAGGTCAGTCATAAACCCCTTATAATATCATTATACTTACCACAAACAACAAATGCAGGGGAAGCAGGGGAAAGGTCAACACTTGTATGATATAAAAGCTCTGATATTGTCTTGCAAGTGCTTTTGTCATTTATAAATTTATGTAGACTGGTGAAAGTCATATAACACTAATAAAATCAATGATGGCCAGCCTATTGGTATATATTGTATTCTAGGCAATCAAATCAATTTAATTTCCTTCTTTCACAAGAAACCCCAAATAGCTAAACACAGCACACAGGAGACAATTACAAAAAGAGCTCAATGACCTCGGAAATACTTGACTTGTGAGCTTGCTTGTTCTATTTAAGACGAAAAATACTACAGAGGTAGTTTGTTTGGTACCTATGAACCTATCTTAAAGGAGCCAATCCAGCAGTTCCTCACTAGCAAAATTCCCATGGATTTTTATGGGAGTTCCATACATGGAATGACTAACGGATTTGGTGCTCAATCCAAAACCCATTGAAATCCTATTTTCCCATTTACTTCCATGATTATTTTACAAAGCTTTCCAGTTCAGCTACTGTTATGATTATGCACCTGAATCTTCTCCTTCAAATCCTACCAGACTCATTTCTTTTTAGTAAGGCTTACAAACCTGGCCTCTACTCCACTAGCCTAGTCCTACTGCCTGACGCCCCAGCTCACCAAAGTGTGTAAGCAGTCCCATTGACCTTGAAGCACCTTGCTGACTCAGGGCCTTACGTTGTTCCCACAAACCATAAATTCAGTTACAACAAAGAAAAAACCTACAACACCCACTAAACCATGAACTTCTATTGATAAAAGAAAAAAGGAACCCACAAAACATGTATATAACAAAAGCATGCCGTAAGAATTTTTTACTGCAAGTCTCATTCTTCTAATACTCTGCCCTGCTTTTCTTTGATACCCCTTAGGAGTCTTTGTCTAGATTCTTGCACCATGACTGACAATGAATATTAATTACTCACGTAAGTAGGCACTGAATTCTGTGGAACTGCTTACATGAAATACTACTACTCAGTGTTAGTAAGGGTGCCAGAATTTAGTCCTTCGATTGTAAAACCTTTGGGGCAGGAACCTGTCTTTTAGAATTTTAAGCACCTAACACACCTGTGGGGATGGATGTATAGATAGATAGATCCCCATATTAGAAGAATATGAAATATTCAATTATATGTGGTTTTGAGTGTCATTTCTAAATGCATTTTCTTTAAAAGAAATCCACAGCAAGTAGAAGCAGTTTACATTTCCTGCTGGCTTTCTTTACAAAATAAAAATAGGAAAGAGAATGACTGAATACATCTGTATTTGGCTATCCCACACTGATGACATTACAAAATAACCGAGAAGCACAATGTCAATGTTTTTTAAATGCTGCCAGGCATTTTATGCAAGCCAATTGGTGGTCAGAAAGTATAGCAGACTTGCTCAATTAGTGGGGCACCCCAACCCACACCTGTAGCTAGATTCAATATCAGTGCATGCTGTATGCTATTGCAGCCCTTCTTTTCTTTTTACCAGGATCTTCCTGGATTTTATACAGCATTTCTACTGTGTGAGGCAAACAGGAGAGGACTTCTTCTGGCCAACCCGGTAGGAACTGCTAATCTTGTCTCAGCTGGAAGTGACTTTCTGCATACCTTGCAAGCACAGGACCAAATTCTGCTTAGCTTCTCTGGGGCATTCTTGCTAACTTCAGTGGGCTTGCACTGGAGTAACTGAAAACCAGAATTTGGCATGAGAGGTCACTGAAGGATCAATTTTATAGCCTACATAATGTACATACTCTATTCTACTAATGTATAAAAAGCTAGGGTTCTTTGGAAACCACGGTTACTAAAAGACGTAAGGTTCCCTTCTAACGAACAACAAAGTCCTTGAGTCTTAACATCTCTGTATTGCAGCATATTTCCTTACCTGAACAGTGAATTCCTTTGAATAATATTGAGCTCGGTTGCAGGTGAAATTATACACTCCGGGGATGGCACCATTAAAGTCAACAAGAATTTTGCCATTGACTTCAATTTTACCCCAAGACTATAGCTACTACTAACAGATCCAAAGAACAAGGGACACTATCAACCTGAATTTTTTTAATTGACTGATTTTTTTAAAATCAGTTTTCTGATGGAGCAAGCTTTACGTAGCAATTGTATTTCTTTTATTTATTTTAATTAGAGGATTTTCTTCTTCCCTCAATGTTTAAAAAGGTCTTTGGGCGGATCAGAGAATGCTACCACTGACATAGGCTTCCTTTCATTCCCACTGTCTTTTCTCTCTGTGCACATTCCCATTGACTGCTTCCTTAGTTTCACCATTGCTGCTGCAGTCACCATTAAACACCTTCTTGCAGAGTCTCAGGAAGGGTGTGCACTACCGGCAAAACAATGAAACCTTCTATAGACTAGGTTAAAAAAATATGAATATTCTACTTTTCTGTTGGTTACTTAATAATAATAGCAAAGACAAAATTTCTAAGTGGAATTGTGATTTTCAATTTAATGGTGTCTTTAAGTCAGACGGAAGCAAAATGGTGTGTGCTTAGGGATAGTCAAATGTTTTTTGGCCTAATTTGGGATCCACTGTAAAATCATGGATTTGAAACTTCATATTACACTTAGCACACACCTTCAAGGGAGGCGCAGGGAGGAAATATATTCATATAAAATGTATGGAGTCAAATCCTCAGCTGGTATAAATTGTCATAGCTCCATTGAAGTCAGTGGAGGAGATGCCTCATAATGAAAAATGGAACAGAAAGGGAATAAGAGAAAAATAGGAATGAAGAAACAAACACAATAGATGTATTCTGCAAGTGTCACATTAAAAGCTTTACCATTTTGCCTTTGCCAGTATATAATGTTAAAGCAACATGCTCTGTGGTATTGATCCTGCAAGGTGTTGAGCAATAAGCAAAGTGTTTAAGTATGTACTTAACTTTATGCATATGAGTAGTCCCCTTGCCTTACTGGATCATGTCCAAAGAACTCAATAACTTGCAGGGTTGAGCCCCGTATTTATATAAGAAATATTGTGACTACCGTGGGAAAATTAGTTACTTGCAAAGGCATCTGTAAAGATTTTAATGTACTCAGGACACCCAACTGTACATGAATAGGTTTTATGGGGGAGGCGTCTACTCCTAAAACATTCAACAGATTTCCTCTTAGTTAGAAAAAAGAAAAAGCAACTCAGTCATTACTCAAGGACAAACCCAACAACATAGGTTTGAATGATAGAAGTGGGGAACAGCAGGGGGGGAATATTTACTTCATGAGCCGAAAAATTACTTTGAGAGGTTCATAACACCTTGAATTCCACAAGGTTTGCCTATCCCTAGAACCAAAGGAATTTTTTTTAAATGCCCACATGATAAAATGATTTGTACCCTGGGGAAAATGAGCAAATCCAGGTACCTTGTTTGTTTTAGTCTCATCTTGAGTTCCAGTTACAAAATATCAGAGCTCCAGATTAATGTTTTTAACCACTTCCTTTGTACTGAGAACTATGAAATAGTAAATCCAAATGTTTGAACTGTGACCCTCACTCCCAAACCTCAAAGTTCCTTTGCTGATTCATAAATATAAAATATAACAAAATAAAACCCATTATGTTGGGAACTAAATAGTTTACAAGAATTTTTTTTTAAAAAACTTCACAATCTGGTTTCAGGCCCACCCCAGGGTCTGAAGAGAATTAAACTTGGTGATTTAAGCTCAGCCCCATAGAGGAGGTTATTCTGCATCACCAAACCAGAACACCTTATTTTGCAGAATTCGACACTTCTCTGCTGTCTCTCTGAATAAGCAAAATAGAACTTGACATGCATGGAAATTAAATTATCTCCTACCCCTAGAGTTGGTCATCTTCCCAGGTCAGGGTTACATGAATGAGGGACTCACATTTCACTGCTTGCACCAGCACTATGACTAGACAGAGATCCTGTCTTTCTTGACTTTTTGACAAGGCTTTAAAAAAAAAAATAGAGAGAGAATAACACAGGTTTAAATCAATCCTTAGCTATGGAAGTGTGTTTAAATTGGAAATTTGGTGGTTTTGTTAAAAGAAGAAAACACTGTCACATGGCCCTTCTGAAACATAAGGTTCGCATTGATTCCCATAAACTATAAATAAACATTAGGAAAAACATTATGAAATTTTGGAACACTGCTGGTGGGGCCTGTGAAAGAAGAGACACTGCAAAAGAAAACAAAGGCTATTTGTCAGGCATTGCAATCACAAGCAAGCAGAGGACGGATGGTTTTGCAAGCAATCTTATGTTTCACAAATGTTTAAAATGTATGAAAAGCCTAGAGGCACTTTACAAAAAAAAGCAGGGAAACAACCACAGCTATATCATCAGGACCACCATAAAAAATTCTGGGCCCTCAAGAATTTGGAAGTCCAACATAGGCCCCCTTGATTGAATTAATCAGAATTCATGTTTGGTATTAATATATATATTTATAAAATACATATGAGTTCTGTTATATGTAGTTTATTTGTTGGTTTCACTTTTGGATTGCCAAACGCAATCCAGTTGTTGAAAGTGTGTGAATGACAACTTTCTTCCTTGCTGACCAGTAATTTTTGCTTCAGAAACTATTGTTGTGTTTGGTTTCAAATCCCATAGGTACCCTAAGAATATGCTTACCTTTAAAGACATGAGTAGACTTATTAAACTCATGTGCTTAAACCTGGGCACATGTTTAAGAGGCTTGATGATTTGGGGTCTTATGGACTAAGGCACAATAATGATATTACATATATAAAAGCTTTCTTCACTGAATCCTTTGTATATCATTTTAAATTTGACCAGATACAGGTGGCTGCAGCCAATACTGCATCAGGATCTATAGCAAGTGTCATGGTTTCACGCTTCAGAGTTCCCCAGGGAGGTTTAGAACTCCCCTGAGGACTTGCCCTTTGATCAAACTAATCTCTTCAACAAGAAAATGGATGAGTCTTTGCCCTTGTTAAAAGACTTCAGGACAACCCTCACCTTACCGGACATGTATGCTCTGGCCTTGAAGAGGAAGCACCATAAACAGGTATAAAAGTCACCGCGTCTTCCACAGAGTTTCTACCACCAACCACCATACAGACTGCCACACTAGCATCAAAGGGCACAGAGACCAAAGTATGCAGCCTCATGTACCTCAATCTGAATGTCATACACCTGGGAAAGGTTACATTTGACAGGACACTTGGAAGTTGTGACCTAATAATTATGCCATCCCCACCTGTTTCTGAACTCTGTTTTGGTGGCCATCCAGCATTCTGTGCCCACAACTGGAGACGTATAACAGATATCATCCACTTTGGCTACACCATCAAGTTTCTCTTTCTCCACTGCCTGGGTCTGGCAACAGCACCCCAGGTCTTTATGAAAGTCTTCTTAGTGATGGCAGCACAGATAAGACAAAATGTCTACACCATCTTCCCCTATGTTAAGATTGGCCTTTAACAGGCAAATACCCATCTAGAAGTTCAGTTGGCAACTGGACCTCTTTGCATTCTTGGGAATCTGTGTAAACATGGAAGACTCTATTCTGACTCCCACACAGATCATAGACTTTATAAGAGTGACCTTGAATTCAACCACAGCAAGACTTGCCTCCCTTTGAACAGATTCCATTCCATGAGCAGTCTGATAAATCAAGGTCACTCACAAACTCCAAGCTAACGGAGGACAATGGCAAGACCAGACATCCCAACCTGGGCTCTCTTTACCTCATGGGTTGGTATGTGGGCGTGCATCACGCTTTGGCCGTTAATGTTCTGAGGCCAAACAAACTACTCTTAATCACAGCAGGAAACATTCTACTAGAAAGTGTTATCTAGCCAATGGAAGCATTTCCCTATTTGGGTGCAACAGAACCACTTATCATCAGGGTCAGCAGGTATGCCTGATATCTTAAACTACTTCCTCACTCTCAAGATGTCAGGTCTTTCCATTAGCTTGCTGTGGGTCCACTGAGCAGCAATGAATGCATGCCATCCTTCAATAGATAACCATTATATTTTTACTCATTTGGTATCAACCAGATTCCTAAGAGTTTGACTAAGACTTTTCCACCAGTAATGAAGCCAGTGTCACATTGGGACCTCAGTCTCATACTTTCCACATTTACTTGGTCACCGATCTATGAAGGTCACCTTCCTAGTCATCATTACATCAGCCAGAAGGGTGGGTGAGCTGGGGACCCTCATGGCCAACCTGCCATATGTTACATTTCATATATTAAAAAAAAAAAAAAAAGGTATCCTTTCACCTCCATCCAAAATTCATCTCAAAAGGTAATTTCAGAGTTCCACATAAATAAATCAATTCATTTACTGGCATTCTTCCCAAAACCTCATGTCTCCATCAAGGAGAGAAGACTTCTTTCTCTCTACGTCAGACAAACATTGGCATTCTGTCTATCCTAAAACTGTTTAGAAAATCACCTTGAGTATTTGTTGCATAGCAGAGTGAGCACAGGGACAAGCAATATCTGTTCAGAAACTCTCAACATGGACTTCTGACTGTGCTCTTCTTTGCTGACAGTTGGCACAACTCCCTCCCCTGGTTGGACAGTGAGGACCCATTCCACTAGAGCACAATCTTTGAGAAGGACATATGCAGGACATTTGTAAGGTAGCAACCTAGAGTTCCATCCACACTTTCACAAATCATTACACGTTGGTCCAAGTCTCTTCCGCCAAAGCAGTCTTTGAGTCTGTAGTGTTACAGGCATCTATATCACCTGCATCCTCATGCCTGCCCCTCCTTATCTTTCATCTCATTGTCTAACTTCAAATTTTAAAATAATTCTGTCACCCCAGTCCTGCTCTGATTGAAGTCAGAAGGAAAAAACGCCCTTACATTTGGATTAGATTGGATCTTCTGTTCTACAAAACCCGCACATTATTTCTTCAGATTAGCTATCTGGAACCGAATCACATCCTGAAGAGCCTGTGAACCTGAAGAATCTTTCTATTCACTGAAACAAAACAAAACAAATTAAAAAAAAATTGTTGCTTGCAATAAACTGGTGATCAACCATCTGTTTCTCATGGAAAAAATAGAACTGTGCATTGAACTGACACACACAAGCAAAATTACTGCGGTCTGGATAGATTGATTACATAGTAGAAAAGTAAAGATACCATAATGAAAAGTCACTTCAGATTGCTCTGTGTCTTCAATTAAGATTTTTGGCTTAAGCAGGTGTAATATGATGGCAAGAAAATCACCTGGCCAGTCTTTATACCGAGTTCTTTGCCAGGAAGAGAGCATTACACACTAAAACTTCAGGCTTTTAAGGTCAGTTGCAGGACAGGATGTTGGAACCACATTACAGAAAGTACAAAAAGCCTACTCCATTTCCTTGTTCATCATAAGTGGATTTTGTGAGCCAAGTGTTTTCTGTGTTTTATAGCCAAGGGCATGCTAGAAACAGGGGGTGAGGGGGAGTATACTGCACTTCTATGGAGTTGACAGCCAAAGTGCAGTAGCCTGATACCAGCGGGACTCTTATTAAGAGGGAGCATGTTTCTCTCAGTTAGGATGTTAATTCTTTATTCTGTCTGTTTTCTGTCAAATAAAACATCCTTAACTCTTTAGTAATAAATTACACTAAAGCATGTCCTATGGTACCTAGAGGGATAACCATCTGTATTTAAGCTGAGTGATTTTCTTTGTTCTTGGAAGTACCTAAAAGGTTGTTTGTTATGATTTAAAAAAAGATATCAGACCCAGTACTAGAATCTTTGCTGCTGTGATTTTTGTCACTTATCTCCTCCTCTCCATCCCATATTCCTCTTCCCTAGCCATCCTAGGTTTTTCTATAGCTCCCCTCGCTATAGAATCTCAGCTGTTTCCCTTCAGCTAACAGGTCGGGTTACTATTTTCCCATTGGGCAAAACAACTAAAGCTTTGCCTTATTGCCTGTAAATTGTCAAGCACCTTTTAATCCGCTCATCCAGTCCTTCGGTATCCAAACCGTTCTTCCAGTTGTGGGGCCCTCACTAAAGTGATATTATTGGGTGTATTTTTGGGAGTGCTTTGCACTGAATCCAGGATGTTTTTAAGTCATCCAAAATGGTATCTTTGGAAATTGGACTCAGTAGGGCAAATTCTGCACTGAAATACATCTTGTGCAACCCTAATAAAGCCAGGTGGTGTGTACAGTGAGCTCAATTTGGAGCAATTTGTTTTGAAATAACTAAAAAGAAAGTTCTCCCATTCTGATCATCCCAAAAGTCTAGTATTTTATATAGATTTCATGTATGAAATGTCAGACAGCCCTTCTGTGACACTGGGTGTTTCAGGTCAGCTGGGCTTCTTTCACTGAGATGCAAATGGGTTTTGCCTCTCTGATATTATTTCAGCTGGTAAAGGGCATCCAATGAGCTATATCTCCTCCTGATGCTGGAAGACAACTCCCATCTCTTTCCCACAAAATGCACTTATCAGGACTATTTGCACATACATAGTTTTCTGGACTTGTGGGTGGCATGTCTGGCTCCTGGCTCAGTAACTCCTCCTCCCCTTCTCTGAGCTGGCCATCTCTAATTCTCTACATTTCAGGCATTCAGATTACCCACATTTTTGGGATCTTATGGTGCCTTTCTTCTCTATAGCCTTCTAATAGAGTCCTTGTTCAGAATTATCAAACCAACATTTTTATTTCAATTTCCCCAGTTGGTGTTTGTGGGTTCCTGTGGACACTGCTTCTCTTAAGCCCCAAACCAACAGGTGTGATCCCTAATGCATAAACTAACTTAGTTGGCTTAGTTACTTGCCTAAGCATGTGTACGGAAAATGAACAATTGCAGACCTTTAACTGCCAAGCTATTAAAAATGTGATTGTAGATAGCTCCAGATTAAGCTAAATTTCAATGCTTCAGATTCATTGCCATTTTATAATCCATACTGCTCCATCAGTTTTCTCAACTAGAATATTTGATACCCCAGTTAGGTGCCTAGAATATACTAGCGGTGTATGTCACTGTAAATAATCATTTGAGCATAAACAACTTACCTCTTTGGTAAATTTCCTCTCTAGAAGGAAGGAACAATTTTTTTTAAAGTTTATTAGCCCTCCAAAGATTATCATCTGTGCAAAAGTGAAGCTGCTTCATGCAAATGGGATTACTTTTAATATTTCATTTTAACATTCAATGAATGCCTTAAACTGGCATTTTATATGTATTTTTAAAACCAATAAAACCAAAAGTTGTTGTTTTTTCCCCACTAAGATGCTTTTGGGCCGTAATACGCCCTCAATTCACTTCTGAGTTTTGACAGTCAGATCCAGGTCTCTTGGGAAAATCTCACTGTTAGGCACTCCCTTATGGAAATTGGGTTTCGGCATCCAGAGGACATATAAGATACTGATGGGTCCTTATTCAGCCAAGCACTTAGGCATGTAAGTAGTCTACGGGGTCAATGGGACTACTTGCATACTTAAAGTGCTTTGAGGGATCAAGGCCATGGTGCCTAAATGCCATTTTCATACAAGTATCCTATGCTTAAATCTTTGAAAATTCAGACTTGTATATGAAAGACTAGAATGGACATCATTTTTCCAAGATTTAAGAGGAGACTGCAGAATTTTTTGGCATTTGGCTTGCACGTCAGTGAAACAACAAGCATGTCACACATCTGATATTCAGCTGTTTTCTACCACAAGATAATAGTTATATCACAAACTATGTGGTGCGCCACAACAGAAAATGACGGGTACCCAGAAATCACCTACTACAGGACAGGCCCAACAAGGACAATAACAGAACACCACTGGCCATCACATACAGCCCCCAGCTAACAACCTCTCCAGCGCATTATCCATGGTCTACAACCTATCCTGGAAAATGATCCTTCACTCTCACAGACCTTGGGAGGCAGGCCAGTCCTCGCTTACAGACAACCCCCCAACCTGAAGCAAATACTCACCAGCAACTACACACCACACCACAGAAACACCAACCCAGGAACCAATCCCTGTAGCAAACCTCGTTGCCTACTCTGTCCCCATATCTACTCTGGCGACACCATCAGAGGACCCAACCACATCAGCCACACCATCAAGGGCTCATTCGCCTGCACATCCACTAATGTTATATATGCCATCATGTGCCAGCAATGCCCCTCTGCCATATACATTGGCCAAACCGGACAGTCCCTCCGCAAAAGAATAAATGGACACAAATTGGACATCAGGAATGGTAACATACATAAGCCAGTAAGTGAACACTTCAATCTCCCTAGTCATTCTATTACAGATTTAAAAGTCACTATCATTGAACAAAAAAACTTCAGAAACAGACTTCAAAGAGAAACAGCAGAACTAAAATTCATTTGCAAATTTAACACCATTAATCTGGGCTTGAATAGCGAGTGGGAGTGGCTGGCTCATTACAGAAGCAGCTTTTCCTCTCCTGGAATTGACACCTCCTCATCTATTATTGGGAGTGGACTACATCCACCCTGATTGAATTGGCCCTGTCAACACTGGTTCTCCACTTGCGAAGTAACTCCCTGCTCTCCATGTGTCAGTATATAATGCCTGCATCTGTAACTTTCACTCTATGCATCCGAAGAAGTGAGGGTTTTACCCACAAAAGCTTATGCCCAAATAAATCTGTTAGTCTTTAAGGTGCCACCAGACTCCTTGTTGTTTTTAACAGAAAATGAGGTGTGCCACATGACTTTCATTTGAGCGAGATGCATAAAACATATGACTGCAAGCTATAACCCCCACTGCTTCCTTCAGCAATCTAACCTTCTGGTGACGGTAAACAGGATTTGAAAGAGAGCCGAGAACAGAAGTCATATGATCTTTGGCCTTTGTATGATACAGAATATTTTCACAAAAATATTTTCTGGGATAAGCCATAGTGCAACAGTTTTTTGGATTATCTGGTTCTTGGCCTTCCAACAATAAGATAAATGTGTTTCAGATAACTTTAGTTCCAGTTGGGCTTACAGTCTGTGTTTGGCAGCTAGAACGAGACACCATGAACCAACAACACAAACTTAAATCTGAGTCCAGATATGGGGTTATTATTTGTTTTCACACTGACAATGGGCCAAAGTTTTTTTTTGCTCATTTACTTATAGGAGTCATCCAGTTGAGGTCAGTGTGTTGACTCACATGAGTAAAGTGTGCAGGATTTGGCACAATATATTTGAGCAGTGCAGATGTGGAAACCACTCCACTGCCAGAGACAAACAGCAACATCCATACTACAGGCAAGCAAGGATTTGAATTGATTTCTGCTGACCTGTTCATGCACTGAGACCCATCTAGACAATCAGGAGAACTCCCTAGTGGTAGGGTTTATTGAAAGACCATGCTTGATTTCTTCACATTATAATATAGGGAGTGCCATTAAAAATCAATGCTTCCCTGCATCTGTGTCTGAGATACCACAGCATTTCCTTACATAGAACACAGACTATTTCCCCAAGTATCCATAAATAAGGTGGTATCTCAGATATCATTGGGTAATAACGCTGGCTAAATACTGACCTTTAAATTGTGACCACTGCATATTCACAGTTGTATTGTAATGTTGGGTATGGTCTTACAATGTTTTAAAAGAAAAATTATGAGACTATTGGACAACTGTACAAAAAATCCTGTGACCAACAGTTTTTAAAAGTAAATTTACTTTGTGCTTGTGCTTCTTTTACATTCATTTTCTAAGGCAAACAGATTTACTGGCAAGAATGTCCATGAAAGCAGTAACATTTAAATGAGTATTAGAGAATAGAAACAGAAAGAAAAATCTGAATACAGACTGTGATCCTCCTGTTCATGTTGAATAGTGCTTTAATCCACAAATAGTCCGATTGGTGCCAATGGAACTAAATGTGGAATGTGGTTTGCTATCATTATCTGGCTCTTGATATCTCTCTGACTCAGTTCCTTACCTCTAAAATGAGGATAATAGTATTTTCTTTCTTCCACCCTTTGTCTGTCCTGCCTGTTTAAACTCTTCAGGGTAGAGACTGTCTCTTACTTTGCATTTGTACATATATTTTGTACAGTACCCTGATTTCAGCTAGGACCGCTAGTCACTATTGAAATGCAAGTAGCAGCAACAACAACTGTTGTTGCTTCTATTACTAAAATGTTCTAAATTAATTTAAGTTCTTAAACAGAGGTCAACTACACATTATGGGCAAATGTTCGTGACAAAATAAATTCTCCATTGTTTATAATACCTCTACAAGCCTAATCCTAAACTCCTGTTAGGATTAGATATGAAAACAATTCCCTACTAGTTTTATCCCTTTTCACTTAACAAGCAATGATATTTTATATTGCTTGAAGAATCTGGAGTGAAGAATTTATCTGGTGAATTTTACCTCTTTTTCTGTCAGCAAATTGTCTACAACGTGTTACATCTTTCTCAGATACATTTGTTATTCAGATGTTATGATGATGAATTCTGTTGAAAAATTCCTGGTCTGTAGATCATTTGTAAGTAGTACATTATAAGTATTTTATGTTTGAATGTCTAGTTTTCAATCAACATTATTATTGCAGACATTTTGTCACCCAGTACCAATTCATAGCTTACATGGTGTTTCTTTGCTTTCTGACTTGATGAGCATAACACTTAGAATAGGGTGACCAGATGATCTGATTTTATAGGGACAGTCCTGATTTTTGGGTCTTTTTCTTATATAGGCTCCTGTTACCCCCCCACCCCCTGTCCCGATTTTTCACACTTGCTAACTGGTCACCCTAACTTAGGGTCAGGTTTATGGTACAAACAGTGACATTTATTAATTCAAAACTCACTTTTCACTCTCTAATATTTGCTAAAAGTACATGGTTTATGCTAACAATTCTTCCAGGAGACTATTTTTACTACTTGTCCAACTCTATTAAGAACCAAGGTTCGATTTAGCCCTGCTCGTGTTCTAGTTTTTCTGAATGTTTAAATTTTTTTCCCCATTGCAGAATATCTATAGCCAAACAGAGGGACTCTCCCATGACTGGAGCTCAGCTACAAACATGTATCATCTCAACAGTGTATTTTTGAGACAAATAGCGCAGGAATAGCTCTGAGTGCTTCAGGAATCCATCTTCGAGAATACTCCTATCAATGCTCACAGGAAGGCAAAAAGAAGGAAAACTTAGGTCTTTCTAGAAATTGCGCATTCTTCAGACATCTCAGAAAGGAGGGACTGAATAACTCCCGGAACTGGAATTGGCGCACACAGATTTTTACAGAGAGGTTTCCAATTTGAATTTATTCTACCCAAGTCATTAATAAACAACTTTGTTATGATCTGACAGCTGCTTGGTAGGCTATAAGAAACAAGCTGGAGTTTCAGTCCAGTTCCACATCACAGTTGCAAAAACCACCACCACAATTGCAGCAAACAACTTGCAGCTAACAGTGGAGTTTGAGGGAATTTGTAGGTCTGAGTCTGGGGGTGAGGGGATTTTTGTCATCTCTTTTTCTCTAGGAGTAGGAACTAGGAAGAGAAGATGATGGTGGCTGCTGTGGCAGCACTAGAATTGACTCAAAGAGGAGAGGAGACAAAGATGGTTGGAAGCAGAAGTTGTGGGACATATATCACCCTTGAGTGAGTATCTGATGGAAGCTACTTATGCAAGAAATGCCTCCTGATAGATCTTCTCCACCATCACCTCTAATGATTAGAGATAAAGCTGAAGACAGTGATGGAGAGGAGAATTGATGATGCAGACAGAACAATCATTGCAGAGACCTGCCAAACAAAAGGACCTGGAATGCAGACTGCCATAAGAGGAGGTGACCCATGGAGGAATGTGACCACAAAGAGAAGGCAGAGGAGACCAGCTAATGGAGGTAAATTAGGAGTTAAGTCACAGGTTTGCTGCCTTGTGGAACAAGGAAGAAAAACAGGCAGAAGATGGGGTGACAAGGAAATAAAAAAGGAAAGCCAGTCATTGCAGTAGAGAGGGAGAGACAATGGAGACAGCCAAGGACAGAGCAGGGAGTTGGACTAGATGACCTCCTGAGGTCCCTTCCAACCCTGATATTCTAGGATTCTGAGAGCCAAAAGGGAGGAGGAGGATGTACGTGGGGGACTGTGAGGGAGAATAAGACAGATTCATAATCAACATCAGAAAAGGACAGGTCTATATGATTGGGGACTGCATACTAAAAAGAATTGTATTCTAAGAATCAAGGCCACGTTTGTCTGACTGTCAGATCTTGAAACTCACAGGCCTGCCTGACTAGCTCTGTAGAATGTTCTGTCTGTTGGGGTCTGTTGATGCCTCCTCCATGCTGTGTTCTCATAAGTGGGAAAAATAACTGCCTTCTTCTGAATTAGGTTGGATGTTCAACAAGGATACATTGCTGCCCCAGAACTCTTCAATGCTGCAAGTTGAGCAATTCTCCCAGTCAGCAATTCTAAACATGCTGCGAGCCCATGCTGTGTGGGGCACTCCAATTGAGATTTCCCCTACCTCAGCTCTGTTGTCAATTACATGGGTAGCGTCAAGAAAGAACTTGAAGCTTGAACTGAAAAAGCATAATCAGGAATGGGGCACATCATCAAGAACATCTTTGTCAAACCAAATCCTGTTAATTAAAGATTCAAAGCTGAGGGTACATAATGCTTCAGTGGTTATTGTTCTGACATGTGGGACTGAAACATGGCCTCCCGCTGTCAAGATTGAAAAGAAGTTGGACACCACTCAAATGAAGCATCTCTGAGTGAATAAAATGATCAAATGGTACAAATTCTACTCAAGTGGAGACATCCATTTTCTAACTCAACAGGTACCACTCTCAAATGATTGTTCAATGCTTTCTAAGGGGGTATGGTCATCTGATTTGAATGCCTACCAACTTCCCTGCAAGACTCATCTTTGACTTTGACCCATGAAAGAAGGATGGTAAAGAGCCCCCAGATGGCTGAACAGCATCAACAGATACCTGTCCCTCACAGTCATCCTACCCCAGAACACACCAGATCAGGATAGTGCATAATGCATTTGATGTGCTCTACATTGTCCAAGCCAAAAAATGAGAACTAGTCAATACTAAGAATTGACAGGCCTGTCACCAGACCAAATCCAGAGAACAGACGACTGTGCTGTTTGCCTGGAACAAGGATATGAGATGTGGATGGGAGGCTGAAAAGGATCCTGATCAGAGCAGGGGAAAATCCAGTAATTGTGCTGCACGTCAGGACAAATGAGACTGCTATATTTTCACTGAAATGAATCAAAGACACTCAAAGAAGTGGAAACTCGGATGATCTTCAGCAGAATATTTCCAATTCCTAGAGAAGAAGGGCAAAAGCATGACAAGATAATGAAGATTAACAGACGGCTCAAGGATTGGTGCTAGGAAGAAAGTTGGGATGATCAAGCATTGAGAGGCATTCACAGAAAGAAGATTCTTCTTCACTCCACTTGAGTTCCTGGAGTATTATCTATCTGAGATCAAGGCTGGCATGATTAATAAGAGCAGCTTTAAACTAGTAAATGAGGGAAGAAGATTGAGAGATTTGTGTAATCTTCATGCCCGGCTTCAATACACAGGAGGAGGAAAATCTGCTAAATGAAGATAAAGTAAGGGATAAAGAAACACCAGAAGGTAACAGTATGGACAATAAGGAGAAAGAAAATATAAATATATATTGCAGTAGTAGTCAGGTAGGTGATACAGTTAGTGAAAGGACTATGACTAAGCCAGCTAGAAAATGGGGTGAAGTCCAAGAAAAACAGCTAATGCTTGTACATGAATGCAAGAAGACTGGGCAATAAAATGGATGAACTGGAATTACTTGTTCAGGAGGTCAAAATGAATATTATAGGGATTACAGAAACATGGTGGAATAGCACTCATAGTTGTAATACAGGAAGGGATTCCCCCTTCCCCAATGTATCTTTTTTTCCTCTCCTTCCTCTGAAGCATCAGAGTTGGCTGCAGTTGGAGATGGGACACTGGATGGGGAAGCCAGTGCCTTGAAGTGGTACAGAGCATTCTCTCTCCCTCTCAGATTATTGGATCTAACTGATTGCCTTATGTGAGGTCAGACAAGAATTTCCCCTCAGGTCATATTGGTAGTGAATTTGGGAGGTTTTTGCCTTCCTCTTCAGCTTAGCAGTATGTGAACATTCCTATGATAACCTATATCCAATAGCTTATAACTTTCCAATATGTCCAACTACCTCTAGCTTAATATTTTGAATGTGTGTAAAATCTGAGCAAAAATGGTTTCAGCTTTTTTTTGATGAGAGGAGATAAACTAAAATAATCTTCCTCTGTCATAAAAATATTTAACCTTTTTTGAACAGTTTTAGTGCCAAAAACAAAGAAATTTGACAGAGACACCTTCAGTGAGAAATAATTTTGAGAGTTTGGATGAAAATTATTTTGATTTGAACAATTTATGAGGGCTTGAAAGAGTTCTTTGTACATATGCAATACTCTGGATATGTTTTTTGTTTGTTTGTTTTTTAGAATTCTCTCTCAGTAAGCTTTGCCAAAGAAACACGGCTAGACTACTTGCATGGTTATCATACACACATCCTAAAGACATGCATCCGATGAAGTGGGTATTCACCCACGAAAGCTCATGCTCCAATGCGTCTGTTAGTCTATAAGGTGCCACAGGACTCTGGATCTGTAAAAGCAGCAAAGACTAACACGGCTACCCCTCTGATACTTGACATCCTAAAGTATACATGAGTCCTGCCTCAGTCTCTATATAGTAAGGTGCAAAATACTCTGCTTAATACTGTGCAATCTTCTAAGGGGTACATTGAATAAGGCATGATTCTGTACACACTGAGCCTGTGTCAATGTGCATTGATTTACTCTAGTTTAATAAAGTACAGAGCCATGACATGGCCTCATAAGATCATTGTTTTGCAATGGCATAATGACCACTGTATACCATTTCGGAATCCTTACAGATCCCCTAACTTGTCACAAGAAGGCTTAGAAAGAGTCTTGGGCTATTCCCGAAGGACAAACTAATAACCTAACCTTGAGTAAAACGTGCTGATCTTTGCACTGCACTCAATCTATGGGCTGGTCTACACTGGGGACGGGGGAGGAGTCGATGTAAGATACGCAAACTTCAGATACGTGAATAGTGTAGCTGAAGTCGAAGTATCCTATTCGACTTAGACGGCAGCAAATTGACTGCTGCGGCTCCCCCGTCAATGGTGCTTACTCCTCCTGACTAGGTGGAGTACATCGTGCGTCGATTCGGGGATCGATTTATCATGTCTAGATGAGACGCGATAAATCGATCCCCGGGAGATCGATTTCTACCCGACGATCCGGGCGGGTAGTGAAGATGTGCCCCTTGTTTACATTTGCAGTGTAGGTGTCGGTCTTCTGTCAACAATAAAAGGCTATGCATCACACCAGGCACTAAAACACACACCATTTTTTAAGTAAATAATTATCCCATGCACCTCAGGGTGTCACAATTAAAGAGACAGATTGGCTGGAATCATAGCTGGAATGTGTAGGAGTGTGATGGGGTTGATAAACCCCACACTGGAGAGATGGGGAGCAGGAACAACTCTGGGCTCAGGAAGCCCTGCCCATTAGGCCTGCTGGGTATGGTCCAGTGGAGAAGGGATTTAGAAGGCATAGGGTGACCACCTTTTCAAAAGGCAAAAGCAGGACATATGCAGGAGACCTGCCCCCTCCTATCCTCTTCCCCTGAGGCCCCCTGGCCAGGCCAGAAGCCAGAGCTGGGCCATCGTAAGAGCCACCAAGGAGCCTGGGCTGCTGTGGGGAGCCTCAGACCCTCCACCTGTCATGGGCGGGGGTCCCCAAGAGCAGCCTCTGACCCATGTCCCCACCCCCGGGACATGCTGCCCAGGGCAGGTGGAGGGTCTGGGGCTCCCCACAGTAGCCCAGGCTCCCTGGTCAGCTCTGACTATTGCCATGTCCGGCTTCTGACTTGGCCAGGGGGAGAGGCCTCAGGGAGGGAGAGGAGGAGCAGGGATGGGGCCTCATGGCAAGGGGGCCCACCTCAACCCCTCCACCCCACTACTGGGAAGGGGCTGATGCCGCGCTGAGCCTCAGAGAGGCGCAAAGCAGCGCTGCAGGGAATTCAGGACAAATGCGGTCCCGGAGTGATTCAGCCCAGGACCAGCTGTCCGACCCAATTCAGAATGGGTGGTCACTAAGAAGGCAGTCTCTTCAACACAAGAGGGCAGTGGGCAGTCAGAGACAGAGCTGCACTCACTGCAAGAGACTATGCCAGGAGAATATCCCCAGGTTGCACAAAGCCGGGACTCCAGAGCCCTTAGAGGCCCATGGGCTGAGTTGCAAGGGATAACCACATCTCTAGAAGGGACAAAGCAGTAGGAAGAGACCTGGGGAGGGTGTTAGCTAGACCACAAATAGTGGACACCTTCCCTACAGTGCTCACGAGGGCTCCTGGGTTAGAACCCAGTGGAGTGGGAGGATCCAGGTTGGTTCCCCTATCCCTGGGGGTGGGCAAACTTTTTGGCTTGAGGACCGCATCAGGTTTTGTAAATTGTATGGAGGGCCGGTTAGGGGAGGGGGTCATGGCCCAGCCCCCACCTCCTATCTGTCCCCATCCCCAGGACTCCTGCCCCATCCAACCCCCACCCTGTTCCCTGACAGCCCCTCTGGGTCCCCTGCCCCATTCACACACCCCTGATCCCTGTCCCCTGACTGCCCCCGGACCCCTATCACCACACCCCCGTCCCCTGCCCCCATCCAACCCTCCTCTCATTCCTGACAGCTCCCCACCCCATCCAACCACCCCTTCTCCCTGTTCCCTGACTGCCCCTGGAACCCCTGCCCCTGACTGCCCCCTGCAACCCCATCCAGCCCCCTTCCTTCCTGACTGCCCCCCGGGACCCCTGTCCCCATGCAACCCCCTGTTCTGCCCCCCCAATCCCTATCCACACCCCCTGACCACCACCCTGAACTCCCCTGCCCTCTATCCAACCCTCCCTTCTCCCTGCCCCCTTACCACGCTGCCTGGAGCACTGGTGGCTGGCAGCCCTACAGCCACGCCGCCCGGCTAGAGCCGGGCCATGCTGCCGCCACTGCCACCATGCAGCTCAGAGCACCGGGTCAGGCCGGGCTCTGCAGCTGCGCTGCCCCAGCAGCTCACAGCCCCACCACCTAGAGCATTGCGCCGGCGGCGGAGCAAGTGAGCTGAGGCTGCTGGGAAGGGGGGATAGCAAAAAAAGGGGCTAGCCTCTCGGGCCAGAAGCTTGGGGGCTGGGCAGGATGGTCCCACAAGCTGGATGTGACCGCGGGCCATAGTTTGCCCACCCCTGCCCTATTCCCTAGGTAAGGTTGTGTTCAGAGACTAACCACTTGGCAGGGACTTCTGTCCCTGCTTACAAGCAGTCTCTATCAAAGGCAGTTTAGCTTTTGCTATTACACCTTAGACTTTTTCACCTTAATCCTTTTCTCACCCTCCCACTGCTCATATGCATGCACTTACTTAAAATGGCGACATTGCCATCCATTTCATCACATCTGAATGTTGACAAGCTGTTCATAAAGAAATAATGGAGCCTACAAGCTTTGGAACATTAACATTTATATGTTAATTTCCTTCACAAAAAAACATTTTTTAAATTGTATCAGCTGGAGATCAGCACTTGCATCTGTTATAAATTATCTTGCCAGCTGCACCCAGTGAGTTTAGAATGACTCCAACCCTCTCAAACTCTCATTACAAGTAAAATAAAATTAAAAAAATAATACTTCCTCAGTTTATCTACAGATAATAAAAAAATGCTCATCTTTTTCAATAAGCTGTTTGACTCAGGAGAACCCATATAAACAATGAAAGACATATGAAGGGGGGGGGGGGAACAGTTAAAATAATTTGCAGAGGTTTCAGGCAAAATGTTGTATATAGATGAATACAGTGAAGCCCTTTAAAATAAAGGCCTGATAAAGAAGTAACCTAGTTACAAGAATAAGCTTCCATTGTGCCAAAAGGTAAAAGGCAATAAATAGTAAATTGACTTGATAGAAAAATAGATCTTTTAAATAAATACTTTTCAGTGAGCCATATGCAAGTACAGAATTCAATAAAACAACAAAGACTTCATATAACAATGCTACTTGAAAGATTAAGGGCAAAAGGTTTAAATGTGGGGGCCTAAGATTGGGTTTCTGAAGCTAGGATTTTCAAAAACTTAGATTCTAAATACTATCTATAGGTACCTACTTGATTTTCAGAAGTGCTGAGCACCCAGTAGCTCCATCTGAAGATAAAAAGATTTTTCCCTTGCTTCATATGGGCTAAAATACAAAAATTATTTTAAAAAAAATCAAAAGTATTGGCTATATAAGAAGGTAGATTCTTAAGGCATTATAAATTTAAACTTTTGAATCTTTCCCAGACCCAACTTAAAGTAGATCGTCTGGAAAATTTAGAAACAGAGTAGAACAAATATGGGACTGTAGGTGCATCACTATGAATATGGCGTCTCTGACATGCAGCATGCCTAAAGGTCATTCTAAACTGTTAGCATACCTGGGGTTGCTGACTGCACAATCTGCTAGTTCTCCCTGAGTCTGTAAATATGTTTCTCTAATATTTTTCACAGTGTAATAGGAGACCATGATTTATTGATAATAATCGGCTGTATTGTACCATTCCTTAAAAATTCTAATATTTTTAACACCGCTTTTTCTTGAATTGCTCAGTAACATAATGGTTACTACCATTCATCCACAGCAATACATGGGCAAATGTGTGTGGTTATGGAGATGTCAATGACCAAAAAAATCCCCCACAAAAGTTTCTTTCCTTTTATGAATAAAATCAGATGTGACTATATATCACACGGCTGGTTTACTACACTGGAGAGATGTAGTAATGACTGGAAGATAGCTAATGTAACACCAATATTTAAAAAGGGCTCTAGAGGTGATCCCGGCAATTACAGACCGGTAAGTCTAATGTCAGTACTGGGCAAAAGTCAAAATGGTTTCTGTAGAGGGAAATCATGCCTTACTGATCTATTAGAGTTCTTTGAAGGGGTCAACAAACATGTGGACAAGGGGGATCCAGTGAACATAGTGTACTTAGATTTCCAGAAAGCCTTTGGTGAGGGGCCTCACCAAAGGCTCCTACGTAAATTAAGTTGTCACAGGATAAGAGGGAAGATCCTTTCATGGATTGGTCATTGGTTAAAAGACAGGGAACAAAGGGTAGGAATAAACGGTAAATTTTCAGAACGGAGAGGGCTAACAAGTGGTGTTCCCCACGGGTCAGTCCTAGGACCAATCCTATTCAACTTATTCATAAATGATCTGGAGAAAGGAGTAAACAGTGAGGTGGCAAAGTTTGCAGATGATACTAAACTGCTCAAGATAGTTAAGACCAAAGCAGACTGTGAAGAACTTCAAAAAGATCTCACAAAACTAAGTGATTGGGCAACAAAATGGCGAATGAAATTGAATGTGGATGAATGTAAAGTAATGCACATTGGAAAAAATAACCCCAACTATACATACAATATGATGGAGGGGCTAATTTAGCTACAACTAATCCAGAAAGAGATCTTGGAGTCATCGTGGATAGTTCCCTGAAAACATCCACACAGTGTGCAGCGGCAGTCAAAAAAGCAAACAGGATGTTAGGAATCATTTAAAAAGGGATAGAGAATAAGACAGAGAATATCTTATTGCCCTTATATAAATCCATGGTATGCCCACATCTTGAATACTGAATACAGACGTGGTCTTCTCATCTCAAAAAAGATATACTGGCATTAGAAAAGGTTCAGAGAAGGGCAACTAAAATGATTAGGGGTTTGGAACAGGTCTCATATGAGGAGAGATTAAAGAGGCTAGGACTTCTCAGCTTGGAAGAGAGAGACTAAGGGGGAATATGATAGAGGTATATAAAATCATGAGTGGTGTGGAGAAAGTGAATAAGGAAAAATTATTTACTTGCTCCCATAATATAAGAACTAGGGGTCACCAAATGAAATTAATGGGCAGCAGGTTTAAAACAAATAAAAGGAAGTTCTTCTTCACACAGCACACAGTCAACCTGTGGAACTCCTTGCGTGAGGAGGTTGTGAAGGCTAGGACTATATCAGGGTTTAAAAAAGAACTAGATAAATTCATGGAGGTTAAGTTCATTAATGGCTACTAGCCAGGATGTGTAAGGAATGGTGTCCCTGGCCTCTGTTTGTCAGAGGATGGAGATGGATGGCAGGAGAGAGATCACTTGATCATTACTTGTTAGGTTCACTCCCTCTGGGGCATCTGGCATTGGACATGTCGGAAGACAGGATACTGGGCTGGATGGACCTTTGGTCTGACCCAGTATGGCCAATCTTACATTCTTATGTTCTTCTTATGAGCACTACGCTGCACTGTCAAAACAGTAAACACTACAACTCAGATTGCTTATTCTCACAAAGCACTAGGCATAACATCAGTGGAGGCTTATTCCTTGATGAAGTCAATCATAGTTACTTGTATCTTGCTGTGGGAGAATAGGACCATGGAGAAATACTGAAATCTGCTGCCCTCTGATTCACATTCTTTTGTCATATGGTCCAGACTTCTCTGTCAGAACAAGTCCAGAACTATGCCAAAATATAAGAAGGGGATGGAGCCAGAACAGTTTCTCATTTGGACTTGCACACCAATACCAAGTTTGATGGACTGTATTCACCAACATCACCTCACCATATATGAAGAGATTTATAATGAGCCGCTCCAATGAAGAGATTACCTATTTCTCGCCTTGCCATCTCTATTCGGTCTGGGGAAAAGAAAAAAAGGACATACTTAAAAAACATATAGTATTTTCCTGCCTTGGAAAGTGACTATGTTAGCTTCATTTTATAGGTAAATAAAGAAATAGCCATCATTTCATTTTGCTTACTGTTCTGGCACTTTAAAGATTTCTCTCCTCTAACCATCTCAACCCTCCATGAATATTTTACAAGCATAAACAACTTGTATGTGAAAGGTAACATTTACATAGTGTTGTCCTAATTGTCACAAACATGGTCTCCTGCATTCCAAATGGCCTTTAAACCTGGCCCAGCAACCACCTCTCATCAACGATAGAAAAATATTGTTTCCTGCCATGAACTATAGTTACTTATAAATAAAATGCAACAATAAAAAATTCAAGGAAAAATGCAGAATTCTGTATAAACCTTCATGACAAAGGGGTCTAATGAGCTGGAAAGTGCAGATGTTTTTCCACTAGGTTTTTACAGTGTTTATTTTGATTTTTTTTAAAATCACATTGTTTTTCAGTTGTAATTTCTGTAAAGCAGATGTGATATTTTGAGCTTATGGATTTTATTTTGATCTTTAGGGCGCAGTCCTCAAGATGTTGACACAAGCAGAAAAAGGCCTAATGCAATGAAAATGATTGATTTCCATTGTGCAGGGACCAGATCAATGAAGAAGCCTCAGCGGGATTTTACAGCCTGTCAGCAAGATGGCTTCTTTCTCCATTGAGTTTAGTCAGCAGATCCAGACACTACATGGCCAAATTCCATTAATGGGAGATGCTGTGGGCCACATCAATTACTCATCTACATACCCAGCAGTAACCTCTACAAGCCAGTCACACACATGCTCTGGCATTAATGTACGTGTTGGGGCTGAAAATTCCTTTCCTCAGCCTTGCTGTGTACTTTGGTATGTGGGAGTGTGCATATGCCTCAGTATTAGCCACTAAATACAGGCTTTTCCTGGTATTGGACTGTTTCCTCATGTAATCCTCATTCTGCCCTCTCTTGAGCAGGGCCGGCTCCACCATTTCTGCCGCCCCAAGCAAAAAAAAAAAAAAAAAAAAGCCGCGATTGGCGGCGGCAGTTTGGCAGCAGGTCCTTCACTCCTAGAGGGAGCGAGGGACCTGCTGCCCCCAAATTGCCGCAGGTGCCGCCCCTCTCCCTTGGCCGCCCCCAAGCACCTGCTTGTTAAGCTGGTGACTGGAGCCGGCCCTGCTCTTGAGACTGTTTTGTTATAATTCATTGCCTACATGTACAACCACTCATTCAGCATCTTCTTTAATGTCTTCTCAGTCTCCTCCCCGACTCTTTATTGGTATTGCTCTAGGTTCAGTTCTTGGGCTTTTTGTCTTCTCTTTACATTTTTTTTCCTCAGTAACATTATGTGTTCAACAGGATTATAAAACCAGTGTGGACATCATCCCACAAAAGAAAGGAGGACCAGATTACAGCAGTGTGATCCAACTGCTTTTGTGCATACAAGGAAATCAATCTGTAAAGTCACCTCTCAATTTATTCTTTTTGAATTGACTACTCTAAGCTTTTTCCCTCCATTTAAAAATCAATTTAAGAAACTTTTGCTCTACTTTTTATAATAACCTCTGAAATTAAATATTTTTCCTATCAGTTTTGTATTTCACATGGTCAGAATGAATCCTCAGTCCCACCACCTCTACCATGTGGTTCTAAAGGAACAGAAGCTGACAGAGATGGTCTTTTGAGGGCAGCAGAAATATGGACCACTCTAATCATGATATTTAATAGTTAATTCTTCCTCCTGGTATTCATAAACCCACAGGAGAGTTCTGAATGGGAGAAGGATCAAGTTAGCTCCTGTATTGTCTTCTCTAGCTTGACCATTTAAATGGCTAATCTTTCTCTATTACAGTGCTTATAGAGATATTCTGATTCTCCTTAATCTTATGTGAATCAGGAGTAAATCCACTGAACTCAATCAGAGGTACACCAGAGTGTGGGCAATCAGGCCTTGTTACCCTAATGTGGAAGAACTGTTTTTTCCAATTTTGCTTTTTTTACTCATGACATGGATCACATCAGATTATACATCAGGAGTATAGTATATAAAAATGACAATTCCCAAAAGCAAACAAACAATCAGTATTGGAGAATTCATTGCTTCTTCTTGTAAACTCTGAGTGATCCACATGCAGTTGACAGCTTAAAACAGAAGCAACTAAAATTGGGAGATATAAAATGATTTGAAGAACAGAAAAATGAAGAACTACTTTTTTTTGCTTTTCTTCTTTTAACTTTTGGCAGCTTCATCACAGCTGCCACATGTTCTCTGGGCCTATCACGCCTCACTAAGAGATTCATTATGACTGACATCTCTATGGTGGGTCCATAGGCTTTCCTGACTTATAAGAAAAGATTAAAGGAAGTAAATATGCATAGTTTGGCTAAATGGTCTACAAGTATTTGAAGTGTGCAGACAACAAAGAGGAATTGTGCAAACAACAAAGAGGAATTCTTTCTGGTGGTCCAAGGGGTATAGCTAGAACTAATAGGGATGAAATTGAACAAAGGATAACTTAGATGGTCTACCAAGAAATATTTCTTGAGTGTGATGGCTATTGTACTGTACAATAATCTGCCAGGGAAAGAGATTAAATCTCAGATTTTGAGTGAATTATTTAAAACCAAACTGGTAGAGATTTAGATAATATACTATAGGTAAGGCTAAGATTTTGTCATGGGATATTTTTAGTAAAAGTCCTGATAAAATGGAAAGGGACGGGGGAGCTACAGGGTGACTGGGAGCTCTGGGGTCCCCACCACCCATGGGGACTCAGAGCTCCAGGGACCAGCAGCTCCCCACAGTGGCGGGTGGGGAGCTGCTGGTGTCCCCCTCCCACTGCCATGGTGGCCGAGGAGCTCCGGGGTACCTTCCTCTGCCTGCAGCAGCTGGGAACTGTGGGGTAACCCTGCTGCCCATGGCAGCTGGGAACTTGGTGGCCTACTGCCTCAGGCAGTGGGGGGGGGGTACCTCAGCTCCCTGCCGCTGTGGGAGGTGGCGGGACCCTGCAACTCTCAGCCACCAGGGCTGAAGTCACAGAAGTTTTTGGAAGATATGGATTCTATAACTGCCGCGACCTCCATGACAAAATTGTAGCCTTAACTTTAGGGGAATGATTGACTCCTGGCAAGGATGAACTAGATGAGAACTATGGACTACATCACACACTTCTGCACAGATCAGTGCAGTTTTGTATTGAGATGTGGCATAAATACACCATGGCAGTAACACACAGATTGCGTCTCACCATGCCTTTCAACCATAGAGTATCATACATTTTGAAAGGAATGGGGCCAGAAAACCCATTACTCTAGTACCAAACTGAGGAGTGTCACTGGGGAGCCTGAAGAAAGATGTCCCTCAACCTGCAGCTGGTTTCAGCAAGATGATGCACAGGCTTCTGCAATTCACATTCTGTATTCCCAGGTCTGTCTCTCAGTACCATACACAAACAGGAATGACTTGACTACACAAGGAATCCAGCTGAATCTTAAGAATCTTTGAGAAGAAGATGCCCCTTGTAACAGCTATTCACTGATCCCTTCTTCCCTCCTGAAGTTGTCCTCTTCCCAACCCCCTCCCCTCACACTTTAACATGGTTCTCCCCAGACACATATAAGATGCAGGGGAACTCTGATTGTGGCTGACCTCATAGAATGGTATGAGGTGGTGTCCATCCCACCGTTTGTCTGACTTGTCTCTTCTGATTATAAGCTTCTGGGGGCAGGGACTCTCTTACAATGTGTGTGTACAGTGCCTAGCACAATGGAGCTCTGATCTCAGTTCAGGCCTCTAGGTGCAACCATAATATAAATAACAATAATAGTAATGTCTAGTCACATCTCCTTTCCACATGCCATTCACTCTTTAAATTGCCCCCCACTGTTCTCTCTGTGCTGCATAATAGAGAGAGCATATGGACCTCTTTTTCTAAAAAGAGAATCCTCAATGATCCGTATCCCATTCGTGGCCATAAAATTCAGTGGCTGTTTACTTCTGCATCTCTCAAACTCTGGGCAATGCCCTGTCACAGTCACTGACCTTCAAGCATCCCCAGTGCTTCTCCAGGGGTGCTGAACAATTTTTATAGTGGAGATGCTGATGATGAAAACCATGCATTTGGTGCTTGTTGTTACTGCTTCAAGCCAGGGGGTGCAGAAACCCCCAGCACCCGTAGTTCCTAGGTCTCTGTAAGGAATGTGCATCACTGACATTTACACAAACTATACTGAGTCTTTCTCTCCTGTACCTCCAGAACTAGCCTCAGCTGTCTTAGAAAGTCAGTTTTCCTGGTAAATGATTCTCCACATGCCTGCTTGCCTGAAGAGACAGAGAGCTCCCAAAGGGGAAAACAAAGCTGTGAATTAGGTATTTATGTACTCAGGTTACTATATACAAGTGCCAAGAGGAAGAGAAAACATTTCAGATTTCATGAGTAAATGCTGTGAAATGCTTCAAATGAAAGGAACCTGCCATCCAATGCCAGTTTGATGCTGCTCATAAAGAGGAGTCCGTTTAAAAACACTCATTAATCATTCTCAGCACGATAGGGATCTTCAAACACATGATCAGCACAGGACAGATCATAGGGCTCGAATGTCCCAGGAACAGTCATTTGTCTCAGTCTGTTAAATTACAACTTGCTGTTCTATACCATGAACAAAGAGGATTCTGGGATACTGGATTTTACCTCATCATATATTAAACACAATTCCAGAAATAGGCTAACATACTGCACATAGAAAAGTTACACAAATGATAATTCATCTATCTGTCTTAGGTCCTTAAGCATCCATCACTAGGGCCTTTCAATGAAGTTTAGAAAATGAACTACTTCAATTTATAGAAGTATTAAGAGCGTTGGATTTTCAAAACTGCTCCAAGTGATTTGGACTCCCTCTCAATTTCCATTAATTTTCAAATCCCATAGACAGCTTCAAAATATCTCAAACCAAATATTTCATTGATATTAATAGGACCCACACAGCAAAAACAGAGCAAAGTAACAGTAAACAGATTACAGACACTTAAGTGTAGAATAGGGAGGCATGACACTTCCTCCATGGTTAAGGTTTGCCTGCTTTTCCAGTATAAACCTATTTTTTACTCTCTCTCTCTCTCTCTCTCTCTCTCTCACACACACACACACACACACACACACACACACACACACACACTATTCTTTTAAAAAAAGCTGCTTTCAGGCTAAAATGGTTCACAGGCTTTCAGCTCTGCAGTTGGTTAAATGCTATTCATCAAATAAATTATTCAACAAAATGGTTGTTTCTGGAGTTCAATCAGCTTTACTTAAGCCATCACTTTGGTTACCAATATACTAATACTTTTCTTTATGTCTGTCCAAGCAACTCATCGTGGGTTAATTTGTACGTTTAGGACTTGATCCTGTAAATTGCTGAATACCTTTTGCAATGTGCTCATCATCGTTAGTTCCCACTAAATTCAATGGCCCTCCGGACCTCACAGGAGACACCGAACACTTTGCAGGATCAGGCCCCTGAAGCACAGCTCCATGCTGGTAACACCATTATGGGTGTAATTCCAGAAGGGAAGTTGACTCGGGCGGGTAGAAATCTTCCTTGAGCTCTGTGCATTCAGGGGAGATCTAGACACTGCTTCTACACCTTCTCAGGGGAGTGCAGTATACTGCCCATGACAGGAAGGATGGTCCAGTGCCCAGCAATGATAGCTTAGGACTTGACATGCACATTAATTTCCCTACTCTGGCACAGCCTTCCTGTGTGATCTTTGGCAAATCATTTAGTCTTCATGTGCCTCAGTTCCCCATCTGTAAAATGGGGATAAGAGCACTTCCCTACCCCACAGGGGTTGTGACATTAAAGATTGTGAGGTGCTCAGATACTGTGGTAATGGGAGCCAAATAAGAGACCCCAGCCAGCTTTATTGGCAGGGCCATGGGTAACAGAAATAAGCAATCAAAATTAAATCCGTGTTCTGTAGACAATTATTGTCCCAAAATTATGAACACTCCCAGAACATGGGTACATAATTGCCATTTGTATTCCATTAGGCACCAGTGTTAGGCCTAATGTGTGCTTGGTACATGGAACCTAATAAAACAATGCAGTAACCTGAATTGGTTAAGTTTTTCCTCCTCCCCATCTCTAGCACTTTTAAAAGGTTCACCCAAAGAAGTGACTGGGCAGAGATTGCATCTGCAATGTTAAAGGCTCTTTCCCAGATATGCTTGGGTGACATGAGAGGCAGTATGGTTTAGTGGGATCTCAGATTCAGGAGATCTGGGTTTTATTCCTGATTTGGCCATTGGTTGGCTATATGAAGGCAATCACATACCTTGAAGTTCTAGGTCTCAGCTTCCTCATCAACAAAGTGGTGATAATATTTACTGAAACTTATTTGCTATGAGATTCTTGAAAGATTCTTAAAGCTTTGCATTTCTGATATTGCTATGAAAAAAGGGAAATTTGATACTTTTTTCTCAATGTTAAATATTTTGAACCTGATCAAGTAGGACTCTTGAAACCCTTGCAATGTCTCACTTGCTAGTAATAGAACTTTGATTTATCCAAATTGTATTATGGCTTTTGTTTTCAATAAAAGGCCAAATCTTAAAGTCTTTTCTAAAGGAAAATTTCCATTGAAAGTCAACACCACCACCTTTACTGCAGCTGAAGCTAGTGAATAGCCTTAACTGTTACATCACTGAATAATACATCAAAAGCAATAGATGTTATTTGAACCTGAGAATGTCACTTAGAATTAGAAGCTTTTTCATTTTCAGATAACCATCTAGCATTCTAAAAGATATAAAGTAAGAAAACATTAAATAATCTGTTCAATTTTTAAAAAATCATGTTTGCTCATTTTTACCTTATTGGAAAAGGTTTTAAGACCATATGGGAAACAGCTGATTAATTTAGTAGGATATTTTTAATATGAACCATATTAAAGACTTAAGGTCCTTTTCTTAAAGTTTGTATGCACCCACTAAGCCTAAAATAGGGTATTTCCTGTCTATTTAAGTTTAAATCAGAATCAGGAGTCCAATTTTCCACTATTTGCCATTCTGAAATCCTTCCCCAATGACAGTATGGAAGTACAGGGGAAAGGCAAACTATAAAAAGGTTCTCGATATAAAATGGAAAGGAGCCATAGAGGGGGAAAGGGATAGAACAGTTTAATTTACAGAGAGAGAGAGAAATGTCAATCTGCTCAGAGTACAGTATGATGAAGCAGAAACTCCTGATTCTGATCTTTTGCCTTGATTCAGACACTGCCACTATCTTTGGGCAAGTAATCTAGGCCCAGTTCCTCAAAGGTATTTAGGTGCCTTACTCCCATTAATTTCAATGGGATTTAGACACTTACATACCTTTAAGGATCTGAGCCTTAGACCGATGCTTAAGTGCTTTGTTGGATTGGAGCCTTAACCTAATGCGTCTAAAAGTGCTTTAAAGGTAGGGGCCAGGATTTTCCAAAATGGATGCCTAAAGTTAACCTCCTATATCCAAAGCTACACACCTGTGGCCTGAATTTCAGAAGTGCTGAGCAACCAGCAATTCCCACTCATCACTTCTGAATCAGCTTACTTAAGCAAATACTTTTTTAAAAGGGACTGTTCTAGTCACAAGAAATGCCATTCATCTCCAGAATTACCTGCTTAGTGTTCACTTGTTTTGTATCACACTAGAAAAATAATCACTGGCTTTTTGGTGCCCAATATTCCAAAAGTTTATATCTTGGGGTACTTGAACTCTGAGGAAAGTGAGAGAGAAACTGAATGCTAACTTAATTTTTTCTGCTGCCTGCTCAGTCACTTATTTGTAAAAAATGGAAAAATCCTGACTCTCTTTCCATGTTGCAATGGGTACAACATGATTGGAACCTTGCACCTCTGTACAAATTTACCCAACTGTAAACTCAGAAGGCATGCAGATTTGTACACAGATGGTGTTCTTTAGCTAATTATTTTAACAAAAGAACAAGAGTGTGTAATTTGGAATGCTCACTTAAGAGAAAACCTAGTTCAGCAACTTCCTTCTTTCCTTTCATCTTATTTTTTTTCTTATTTTCCCATCTGCTTTCTCTTCTGTTTCTTTTTTTCCACCTCCTTAAAAATTAAATTGATTTTTTTTAATCTCTTGTTGGTTTAACGGGCATTTAGTCTCACTGTGCCTCTTGAAGGCACATTAATAAAATATATTTATGGTTGGAAAATCTGTTGGTTCTCAATAGTTGAGAAACAGAAGTTGGTTTGTATTTAAGTGGACTGCTTGTTGTGTGTTCAATATAAAGCCAGGTATTCACACCACTAGGTGTCTGTTAGAGATTACAGGCTGTCTCATAAATGCACGTGTTTAGCAGAGATGGGAGAGAAATCCATGACAGAAAGTATGAGTTCCTTCAGGGTAAGAGGAGACAAGTCCAGTGGCAAATTCTTTTTAGTTTTTAAATGTCTGTGGTTCCTTGTTATCCTGAATTTGTGAATCTGTGCTTTTTACGCAGAGTGATCATGATTTTAAACAAGACAAGCAAGTTCCAACATAGCAAAAAATAACAAACATTGCTAAGTGACAACTGCAAACAACATGGGCTAATATGGTTCCACCAAATAAGGGAATGTTTATAAAATATCGGCATTACGTAACAGGAAGTGTTTGAAAATGTTAGTCAGCCTGGTTTAAATATAAACATATTCTGATTGTGAATTATCCAACTTCTACTCTGCAAAGTTTCATTTGTGATATTTGATCTTTAGGACAAAAATCCTGGTTTAAACAAAGAAACTAATATTCCAAAGCATCTTAGGTTAGAATGTGAAAAATTAGACTGTCAGTAGGTCACCTCTCAATATGCTTACAAATCTATTGTATTGTTCCCTAAAATTACATGTAAGTATTGAAGCCCTGATTCAGGGAGGCGACCCTGAGAAGAAGAGTGGTCTAGTATTTAGGGCATCAGCCTGTGACTGGAAACCTGGGTTCAATTCCCTGCTCCACCAAGGATTTCCTATGCGACCTTGTATCATTTAATCTCTTTGTGCTTCTGTTCTGCAGCTGTAAATGAGGGATAATAGCATTTCACTCACAAGGGTATTGTGACAATAAAGACATTAAAAGACTGAGGTGCTCTGATATTACAACAATGAGGGCCCTCATAAGTATTTTAAATAGATAGGAAAGTATCCCTAGTCATGTATAAATGCTGTTCTGAATAGGGATACTTTCCTTTTCTGAATTAGGAAATAAGAGGAGACTGGACCCTAAAGACCACAATATTTTCTTGTGGAGGAAAAGCTATCAGTTATATAAAAATATTCCAACAGCTTGGCACACCTGTATTGTAGGTCTTCAGTGAATAGCAACAACACACCGCAAAATGTGTTTTCTATTGTGGTTTACAGTGCCAATATTTAGACTAATTTTTCTTGACATTTTCCACTTCATATCATTACTTTTTTCATCAAAACAGAAAAAAGTCATAATAAAATAAATCCCCATGGGAAACATTTTTCCAGTGTGAAGAATTTGTATCAAGAACCTTGGCCAATGTACAACTACAATATAATACAGTATAATGTGATTTTGTCTGTGTTTTCCCATCCACCCTCTCTTTATTCTGCTAAATGCAGTCTTGCTTAATTTTCCTTTACTTTAAAGCACACCCTACATTAATTTGTACCATGGAAGTAAATTACCTACATTTATCTCACTGAGATCAATATTCTCTTTTGGTCGGACAGATTTTGCTTCATCTGTCAGTCAGCTCCTGTGAGGTTTTATAAGTCACTCACACTAGTAGAGAATGTAAATCTCTACCATTGTTACCTTATTAAAGTTTGAAGGTTGAGGTTATAACATGAACTAATCAGGGACCACGGGGGGCGGAACCTAACTGAAAAAATGCAATAAACACAAAGAAAAAAACCCAACAATCTTTCCTCTCGGGACTCTTTGGCCTGAGTATGGCCTCCTCTTCACTCCCTGGCTGACAGTTGCAGCCTCTTAATGGAACTGTCAGTCAGGAGATATTTTTAAAGGAAATGGCCCATTAAGAACCTTCCCCAAAGGCCTGACAATCATCTGAGGAAGAATTGTGCTGGGATGTTTTATTGGCACTAACGTCAATGAGGAGTGAGAGACTCCATCTCTAGGGAGGGGGGTGTGCTGAATGTGTGACACATAGTAGTGCTGGTAAGAGATTGGGCCAGGAAATAAAAACCAAGTCACTTAACCAGGATCAATACAAAAAGGTGTGTGTGTAATTTCAAAGATTTAAAAAAAAAAAAAATAGCCTACACAGTATACAAGATCTTTGAGTGTCCAAAGAGGGAAGCTACTGTCTAAAATTTATCCCCATGAGTCACCAATAAATCCTGACCATGAACCAACTCTAAGTTTGGGTAGTCAGAAGTTTTGCTAAATCCATCAGGAATCAGGGCCTGCAGAAGAGCCCATCTCCAGGCAATCTAACAAGTGTAGCTGGCCTGTAGTAGGCTTTCTATTGGCATCACCACCTGGCTGGAAGGAAGAGTCAGCAGATCAGGTCTTAAGCCCAGCAGCAGCAGTTTTTTGGCTGCTCAAAGCATTTCCCTGTGGCTGTGATAGCTGCTTTTTTCCAGCCTTGGACCCAGCCCTGGGCCCAGCCTTGCCTCGCTCCAGGTAACCCAGCTCTGACCCTGGGCTCCAATTCATGACTTCGGCTCTGACCCTTGGCTCTGAAATCTGGCTTCTGACTTTGGTTCTGACCCTCAGCACTGACTCTTGCTCCAACTACTAGATATGACAGCTCACATCCCAGTCTCTGCATTTTAGGTGCTCAAATGGTTTTGTTCTCCTTTGACTTTCCTTGCAATTCTTGTAGTGCCTATGAGCGCTGTCTTCTGGAAGTCACCGATCGGGAAGACTTGCACTCCTAATGTTTTCTTGAGCTGCTCATTGAGCACTCCAAGTGCTCCCATAATCACTGAGATCATCTTTGTTCTAGTTTTCAATAATCGTTCCACTTCATGGCAGAATTCCTCATACTTCACTGTCTTCTCTTATTGTTTCTCTTTTATGTTTGTCTGTTGGTATGGCAAAATCAATTAATATTGTCTTGTCTGTCTTCTTTTCTACAACATCCACATCAGGCCTGTTTGCCTGCATCATTCTGACCATGATAATTGCCAGATCCCATAAACTCTTAGCCTCTTCATGCTCTAGAGCACTTTCAATTTGGTAGTTGTAATACTACATGCCTCGTTTAAATCTATACTTGCCAGAGGCTCCAATGCAGACCTCATTATGAACAGACAGATATTCTCTCCCAGCCAGGCTCCTGCAGATGCTGAACATGTGCTCCATGGTCTCTTCCTTTTTGGAACACATTTTTCAGTTCAGGGAGCAGTTCTGTTAGTCAGTTTTGTTTCTAACATAATTAAGCCATAAGTTCTGTTCTCGTGCCCTCAGAACGAGGCGGTCTGTTTCTCTCTTTTGAGATATTCTTCTTCAAGCCATGAGTTTGTTAACCTTTAGTCATTAGTGGAGTCTCTCTCTCTCCACCACTGTTCATGCATTGATTTCTATGTAACCTTTCAGAGTCTCTCTTTGACAATTTGCTTTCTGCTTTTTTTCCATGTTGTTTTCTTGGGTTGGGATACACATTCGGTCACTGCTTGTTGTCATGGGCAGATGATCTTTTACTCTGGATGACTCCTCATGTAATTTTGATATTAAATTCCTCATTATCTATTGCTTCCTCTACAGATAGCATCTTCCATCCAGTATATCATTGCTGATATTCATTATTCTATCCATCACCAAAATCTTTCTTGTTCAGACATCACATTTTTCTTCTCCTTTTAATTCCATTTGATCACTCTGGCAGTTCTGTACTACTGGTATCACTGATATTTATTATTAATTAAAATATAAAGTTACTACCTCTTTCATATGCGAATGACTTTTTCTGACTCAGTTGGCACTGTTGCACGGGGCAAAGAGATCTTCAGAATACTATACAGCCTGTGCAGCTGTAGTGACGCAGACTCAGATATTTTGTGGGTTCCACATCTACAAAGAAAATTCTAGCTTACATAGGGCCCCTTACTTCTGCTCATCTAGTAAGGAGCAAAATTGTAATTAGAAGGTTAATACCTTAACTGAAATCTAATATAGCATGCAAAACCCCACCTTAAAGAAATGCAATCTTCAGATTGCTTTGGGAATTGTGTATTTTTTCACTTTTTCCAATTTTTATCTATGCAGTTTTAACAGTCTCAAGACAGGGTGTTTTGAATTTCATTTTCTAAGGTAACTTTTCAAATAAAATGGAGAAACAAGAGGTGGAAAAGGGAAACGGTGGAAAAGGGAAAATCCAAAGAAAACGTTCATCGGCAGAGTTAGGAGTGTCATTGGCCAATTGGCAATTGCTCAGATCCTTAGCAAAGTCCACAGTGGTCTAACTAAGAGGCACCAGCAATTTAGAAAACACAAAGATCTACAATCTGGAATAAATGCCCACATGAATAGCGTCTCTCTTTAGAAGTGCAGACTCTCGGACAGTGAAAGGTTGTCCTGGACACATTCAGTATATAATTTTCAAATGTCCGTTACTTTTCATATTATCGTAGAATAGGAGGACTGGAAGTGACCTCAAGAAGTCATCTAGTCCAGTATTATCTAGACCATCTCTGAGAGATGTTCATCTAACTTGCTCTTAAAAATCTCCGATGATGGAGATTCCACGACCTCCCTGGACAATTTATTCCAATGCTTAACCTCCCTAACAGCTAGGAAGTTTTTTCTAATGTACAACCTAAACCTCCCTTCCTGCAATTTAAGCCCCTTGCTTCTTGTCCTATCCTCAAAGGTTAAGCAGAACAATTTTTCTCCCTCCTCCTCCCTCCTCTATGTACTTGAAAACTATTATGTCCACCCTCAGTCTTCTCTTCTCCAGACTAAACAAACTCAATATTTTCAATCTTCCCTCATATGTCATGTTTTTTAGACCTTTAATCATTTTTGTTGCTCTTCTCTGGACTTTCTCCAATTTTTCCACATCTCTTGGCCATATCCTTCAAGGTGCTTAGCTCCCACTTGTAACTAGAGTGCTCTGAACCTTGAAGACTGAACTCTCATTGTCTTTCCAGTTTTCTCTCTGTTTTGGTATTGGATGTATGGTACCCCTTAATGAGGACTATCTACATCCTAAATTAAGCTGCATTTTAATTGTAATGTGATTAGATACAGCGATAGTACACACACATCTGAAACACTCTGTGCAATACTGGTCATCCTTTGTCAAAGGGAATATTACAGAATTAGAGTCAATGTAGAGAAGAATGATGAAAATTATTAGGGACGCGGGAAAATTCTTGTATGAAGAGAGACTGAAAAGATTAGAACTGTTTACTTTTATCATAACCTCCCCCTCTTACTCATTTCCTATCTAAGGTAATTAAAATGAATATTAGACACAAAATCATGGGGACATTCAATGTAATTGAAAGGTGGCAAATTCAAAACTGATAAAAAGGAAATATCATACATTATTAGACTGGAAAACTCATTGCTACAGGATGTTGTTGACACCAAGATTCAAAGAGGGCATGGACACCAATAATAGTTAGAGCCATAATTTTTGTCACTGAGGTCATGATGGTCACAGAAATTGTAAATTTGAATAGTCAATGAAATCTTAGAAACGGCTGTAAAGGCACATTTGATTAGGCTCCAAACCAAATGGCATTTCCACTTCATGCACAGGGTTGCACTGCCACTTGGGGTTGGCCTGTCTGCCCTTCTGTCTCCATCTACGGAAGGGTGAACGGGCCAAACCTGAGTGGGATTGTGACCACATGTGCCAGATTGCAACACCCAAAGTAGGGAGCTGGGTCCATCCCCCTGGGGACAGGAGCCATCGCTGTGTGGTGCGATGGATCTCCAACTCTTCACCCACGGCCTAACCTTTCAGTATCCCCACTATATTCTTGTATATGTTGATATAGCAACATAGCATTAACTATTTTTAAGGCTAACAAAAATGTTGGGAAAGTTATAAAATCTCATGCTTCAGAATTTAAGAAAAATCTCTAATTATTTGGGATAAGGATGAGATCTTCATGTAGGCAGATTATTCTACATATGCCTGCAGCAGGGATTTTTGCATCTTCCTCTGAAACTTCAGGTGCTGCCCATTGTTCGAGAGAGAATACCAAAGTAAACAGACCATGAGTCTCATGCAGTGTGGCAATTTCTATGTGCTTATGTAGGGGAAAAAAATGTGACAGTTTTCTACAGTTGGAAGTGCTTAGTCATACACATAAGACATAAATGATCAAAGATTTTCCTTGTACTTTGACACACCAAAGAAACAACCAAAACTAAATCCACATCATATTTAAGCAAAGGCCAATAATAGAAAATTTCAGCTCACAGGTATGTTTTTAAGGTATCTGCAACTCAGCAAGTGCAAACAAGAGGTGATAGTAGCAACTTTTATAGTTAAGATTGGAAAACTAAGTGAATAAGTTAAAAATACTAAACAGATAAAATGAAAGAATGCAAGACAACGTATGTGTAAATAACTGGTGCTTTGAATGATAAACAATAGGGATTATCAGAACTTCCTGTTCCTTCCCTTTCAGTAGTAAAGGATTTTAGTCTACACTACGCTCAATAGTATATTATCTAGTCCAGTACAGACCATCTCTACTATTGAGGCTTTAATAACAATTTCCCACAAATTATTCCATTATCTAATTGACCTTACTGTTATACTACTACTTTTTCCTAAAGTCTACTCTATCTTTCCCCTTTGGGAATTTTTCCATCTGCCAAACAGCACTCATTACTTTGCAGCACTAGTTACAATTTAGCAATCCAAAAAGTGTTCTTCAAAATATTCCATATGCAGTTGCAAGTTAATGCCAGAATGAAATTAAATATTTATATTCTTCCAAGTATGAGTTCATCTTTTCTCTACTAAAATGTCAGTAGTGACTATTTGATTCACTATACTCCAGGTTTGGTTCACTATACTCCCAATGTGAACTTTCCTAGGTTCAGATTATGAACACCATATTCATACTGAATAGTACTTTGACTCTATGAATGGTCCCGCTCAAGTCATTGGATCTATTCTCAGAGTATAGTGCTACCTACCCAAGATGAGTAAAGCTATCTGAAATTGGCCAAAAAGTTTGAGAGATATATGGATGGGTTATGTTTCAGTCCAATATACAAAAAGGAGCCAATTGTGAAAATCAGATTTGTATTCAGATTCACTTTCCTAAAGTTTGGATGTGTTCAGGCCTATCTCAAATTATACACAGAAAAAAAAATCTATAAAATAACAGATACATTGCAATTGTTTAGGGTCTGAATCAAAGCCTATTTAAGTGAATGGGAAGATTCCCAGGGACTTCAGTAGACTTTAGTTCAGTTTTATTAAATTTTACAAAATATTGTATTAAAATGATTTTGTTTTATCTCGTAGAATTCTGTGATTTTTGTTTTAAGCCACATACGGCCAGATCCTCACCTAATGTAAATAAGAGTAACTCTATTCATGTCAGTGTTGTTTCAACAGTTTATACCAGATAAGAATCGAGTTCATGACTTCTAAAAGTTTCAGTCACAAGAAATGGCCTGTATTTTGGTATAAGTTCTGTATTTTTGTTAAAATGGGCTTTTTTGAAGTAAGCTGAAAACCATTATATAAAAATTGTGTTTTATCTCTAGGCTTAATGTTTTGTGAAGCCAAGTGACTTAAATGCAGAAAAAAATAACATTTCGGCAATGTACAATCATTCTACATTTAAACTTTAAACTTTGCAAACTTTATCTTTGTTGTACATGGGCCTCATCCTGCTCCCATTTAAGTCAATGGAAAAACTCTCATACACTTCAGTGGTGCAGGATCGGTCCTGTAACTTGTGACTAGACCATTGTCACAGCACATTGCTGTCAAGAACCTTGTGATCCAAAGTCCATACAACCGTGACTTTAAGCATAAAGTGATATATGCAATACTTGGAACAGAACAGCACCTCTATCATGCAACAGCAAAATTCAACATGGAAGTCAAAAGTCCACTGGCCATAAAGAAACAATATCATCAGTGTAAGATGACTACCATTTTTGTGATTACTTCCATGTGACCGCAGCCAACAGAAGTTTGCAGAAATGTGATCTTTCCAGAGTAATGTATAACTGAGGGAGAGCGGAAGAGAAGGTGAATGAAATTTTAAAGATTATCAGCTGATTGCTCTGATCTTTATGCCTGAATTGTCTAGTATTACACTTTTTCAGTAGGATGAGGAAATACAAATACCACTGGTACAAACTGGAAATTGCCAAAGAAGGGGGAGGGATAGCTCAGTGGTTTGAGCATTGGCCTGCTAAACCCAGGGTTGTAAATTCAATCCTTGAGGGGGCCTCTTAGGGATCTGGGGCAAAATCAGTACATGGTTCTGCTAGTGAAGGCAGGGGGCTGGACTTGACCTTTCAGGGTCCCTTCCAGTTCTATGAGATAGGTATATCTCCATATATTATAAAATGTGAAACTAAAGTTTCCATTAGCCAAACATTGATTGATCATATATGACCCAAATCTGCCTGCATCATCAGGCTCTGAGATTTAAGCTCTTTGGGACAGAGAATGTTCATTAACAAAGTAAATTGTAACAGTTCACAGATTACTCTGTTTAAATACCTATTCAGCCCATTTCTTTTTCCTACTACAAGGAGACAGAGGGAGAATCTGGCAGAGCAAATGGACACATTGCAAGTAGGAGATACACTGGTTGTGTTAAATCAGACTGTGTAGTTGTGATTATATTGCCTTTATCAGCTGGTGGGACTAACCCAGTAATGTCTTCTCCAATACTGAGATGGCTGTGCACAAACTGCTAATAAGTGGAACTCCTGTTCCACTTGGGTTGGATAAAATCATGATTCTTTTTAATACAAGAAGGGAGAGGTTATCGAATATGGGATATTTGAAACAACATTTTTTAGTTTATTTCTTTATTTACTCATAACCTATTCTACTAGGGAATTGTTAAAAATAGGAAACAGTGTTAATTATATTAAAGAAAAGGAATTTGGTTTTTAGTTTTTTAAACAAAGCTTATTAAGAATACTTCTTGGAAAGGAGGACATCAATACTGATCCTTTACAATACCTCTGCTCAGCGTGGCAACCTCATCACATTGCTTGTAAGAAATAAATGTCTGATTAAAATAAAGAAATACCATCACAACAAACTGTAGTCTGTGCTGAACAAATGACATGCTACCACCAGCAACATTTTAAAAAGTGTACTCAATCACAAAAACAGATTTCACAAAATGTTGGTGATTTACCTGACATAGCATCTGGTGTCATTTTTAGCATAAACTACACTTCCAACTTGCAGAACAACCTGTACAGCATATAACCCTATAAATAAAAATAAATAAATAAATAAAATATTTGTTCAGGTATTGAAAGTGCAAATTCATTATAAAATGATAGCTTTGGGTTAGCATCACTGCTGCTTTGAGCTCTGATTCAGCTTCTTCAAACCCAAAACTTTTGTCTTGGTAAAATAACAATTTAATAAAAATCATGAGTTATGTTGTTAAATGAAAGCCAACTGCCTGATATAGAGGATTTGGTCTGATAATTCCAACAAACGCTTGTAAATTACCTTTTAGAATTAATAAGATTTTTCTATTTGAAGATCCTCAGTTGAAAGGTAATAGTGGGGACACATCTTTTTTTTTTTTCCTCAAAAGAAAACAAAATAGCTTTATAGTAATGTTCTTTCTTCTGGCTGTGGATGTTAAGCCATTTATCAAACCACTGAATATGATCTGTTTCTCCTTTGCGAACCTTTCAACACAAGGAACATTGGCAATGCTCCTCCCTATCCCTCGAGAGTGTCATCTGGATTATAACCACACTAAGTGGGATTAAACCACTTGTAAAGAAATGGATCCTTTTTTTTTTTTTTTAAACCTTAAGATAGCTCATAAAAACATTAAAAGGAACACTTGTGTGTTTCTCAGGCCCCATATTCAGCTTTACAAGTTCTTTTGGAACAAAGCATGACTGGTTTGAATTTTATATTTTCACTATGTTGCAAGAATCCTAGTTATCTGTGAGTATGATCATGTAACGCCCATTGATGAAGGCAATGAGAATTTTGCCTACATAAGGACTGCAGTACTCGAGCCCAAATTTATAGCTATAAATCTACAACCACCAAAAAAAAAAACCCTTCAATCAGAGAAGATTAAGAAAGATTCTTAGTTAAAATTAATACATACACAACCCAAACCTCAAAAGGAAGATCAGCGATAAGTAAAGCAGCAAATAAATTTTCTAACTGTAGATTACTTAGGGCTTGGTCCAAGCCTATTGAAGTCAATGGAAAGAGACACACACACACCCCAGTCCCAGCCCCCTGCTCCAGGTTAAGGCCTGAAATAAGTACCACAACTCATCCACACTTTTTATTCACAGTTTAAAGTATATCCACATAGCAGAGGATCCTATTGCCTCTGCACTGGGCCACCCAAGGATTCAATAAATGCCTTTAGCATCTGCGAGAGATCCCTCTGCAGAAAGCAGGGTGGGGACTAGGGTGACCACATGCATGACCACTCTGCTAGGGACTCTATTGCTGCATCTCATGTGACTAGGGTGTGTCACATGAGATAGCAGGTGTGAAAAAATCGGGACCGGGGTTGTGGGGGTAATAGGCACCTATATAAGACAAAGCCCCGAATATTGGGACTGTCCCTTTAAAATCAGGATATCTGGTAACCCTACATGTGACACCAGACCAGCCTAGTTACCAGCCCATTTCCTGGCATCTTTGGCTTTCTCTCCACCTCAGTTGGACTCCTCTCTAGTCCCCAAGAGGCTACAGCATGGCAGATATGATTTAAAAAAGGGGGGGGGGCTAAAAAGAGTCTTTTCCTTCTTGGTCTGCAAGGGGTTTCCCCATCATCTAGCTCATCTCCCTTGTGCCCTCACTCCGGAATTGGAAGCAGACACACCTTGACAGGTTTGGCTTCACCAGCAGCAAGAGAGAGGCAGGCCCAGTCAGGGTGCTTCGAATGAGAGATGAACTCATGAAGAGGAGCATAAACGGATACTGGAAGGGAAATTATGGGGAGGGAAGCCAATTAATTTGGTAGGGAGGATAGATTTTTGTGATGCAGAAGGCAATTGGGGGGGGGGAGGGGAAATGTCAACTGAAGGAAAAGGTAAAGACCACCACAAAAAAGGACCTTATAGTAACTTCAATAACTTTTTTAGAAAATGTAACTGTTTGCTAACAAAAGCGGTCATAGTAATATCTGTATGTGTGGAAACACGTTTTTATTATTATATCTATAGCAAGTAGCTTTACAAGACTTGGAAATATAACATTCTAATCTTATGTGAATGAAAATTCTCAGGGAACAGCCTGTTTGTTGTGTACATGGCTTGCCCTGCTATACCAATGTATATAAATATAAGGTTCCTCTTAATTTAACTGTTAGCATTGCAGTAGAGTGATGGTAATTATGTTCTAGTTCAGCTTATATTTTGAACTCATGTTTTCAAATGCTTGTACCCTAGGCTGAAGTTTACCATGCTTGTTTTCGGCCCAAGTAAAATTCTATTTGAGTTACCAAAGCACAAAAAAAAGATGCATTTCATAGCTTACTCTGCTCATTCTAACTCCTTCCCCAATCTCTCTATCATCCATTTCAGATTTTGTACAGGTTTTTTAAATCATGCTGTACCCTGCACATACAAGCTCAGCACATATGAAACTAGATTTTAGCAATCATACAAGGATATACTCAGACAAAGGATATGACTACACTGCAACCAGAAAGGGCAAAAGCAGCAAGATCTAGCTAGATCAAAGCTAACTCACTCAACGATAGCAGTGAAGCTGCGGCAGTACAGGCTGTGGCTGCTTGAGAAATTGCCCAGGATGCTGGGAGCACAGGGCTCAGGTTATGCCAGCACCTTTCCTTTTTCTTTGTATTCCCTTGAATCTCATCATATACATTGAAATACTATGGATATCAGCGTTTCACTGTGAAACCACTCACTTTCCCCTCTCTGTTCCTTGTTTAGTAAAACAAAGAAGGAAATTGAATTTTCAGAAGTCAATTAAACATAAGAATTTAGTGCAAAGAAAACAGGCAGGAAAAATGAAAGTTATCATTCCAATAGCACCATAGTATGTCCCCAGAGCACTTATGTTAAATAGCATATGCAACAATAGAAAATATATATGCACAAGTGGTCCTAGTTATAGTTACTGCGGGAATCGTAACCAAGACTCGAAGGACCAGATTTTCAAGAGAGTTCAGCACTCTGTAGATCCCATTGTTCTCAATTGGATTTTTCACATCCCTTCATTCTACATTAGGTACCATTTTTCTGTATCCTCTCTGTGCCATCATGCTGTCAATAGCTACCATTACTATGAAAACAGTGTGCTTTCCCACATTCAGAGCATCCATAAAACAACCTCTCTATCTGCGACATGCATCGTAAGCTAGTTTGCGCCAATTGAGCCGTCAAGAGTTCTCTGAAGTCAGTTCAGCTGGTTCTCTATCCATAGAGACCAATTGATTGAGACATTTGTAAATTACATTTGGCACGATTCTATGCATACAGCATTTATCTTCCCAGTTGTTGCAATTATGTCCTGACATTTGATTAAATTTGTAGCTTACTCTTCTATTTTGTTAATCTCTCCCTCTATCATCTTGCAGTCATCGGGTATCTGCAGTTGTCAGATAATTCATCACTTTTCTATTTCTGTGTTACTTTTGGACTTTTCTCCAAAATCATTTCCTCTCTTTTTGAGTATGACATATTGGTTTGCTTTTAATGGGCCACTGAGCTATTTCACATTAACAGACAAAATGGGGACTTGATCAGCAAGAAATAAATCACATATCTAAAGAACCCAGCTTTTGCTTTAAACTGTCTCTTGACTCCTGGCACAGTTTACAGGATCTCTGATCAATTTAAAATATTCGCTGTAAAAGTTTTCAAATTCAAAAAAGAGTACAAACCCATAAAACAAGTAAAACATTTAATTCCTGATTTTATGTTAAAAATATAGCAAAGTGCTCTTCAGTGATTTAGTATGATTTTAGTTCATCAAGACATAAAGATTAGTTGTGTGTAGAATATTGAAGTCATTGAGGTAACAGTTTTCTCATCCCATCCAACTTATTGATAGTATGGCAGGGAGAATGAATACTATAAACACACATAAAATAAACTACAGATACTATTAAAAACTAGATTGCTGGATCCAATCCTTCAGGCCTTATGTAAACAAAGGACGTTAGGCTTCCAAATCTATATTTAGGCACCTAAATCAGTGACCTTGTTTTCAGAAGTGTGATACCCCTAGCAATTGCCATTATAAAAAAAAAAAAAAATACTTGAGACATTTTTCAAGCAGCTCTGGATTGGAAATGGAAATAGTCTACACACAGGGCCGGCGCTTCCACTAGGCGACCATAGGCGGTCACCTAGCGTGGCAGGATTTGGGGAGCGGCATTTTACTGCCCTCGACGGAAATTCGGCGGGGCGGGGCGGGGCGGGTCCTTCCGCTCCGGGTCTTCGATGGAAATTTGGCAGCGGGTCCTTCACTTGCTCCAGGACCCGTTGCCGAAGTGCCCAAAAGACACGGAGCAGAAGGACCCCCCCCCGAATGTTCAGAGGAGGAGCGCTGCCACCTAGGGCAGCAAAAACCCTGCCACCGCTCCTGTCTACACAGAAGATGAATGCGTTTTTATTCCAGTGAAAATTAGTTTGGATTTGATGGAGTTGAAAATTGCATGTTGCTCTTGCATTTTGTGTTTTTTTCACTAAAAACTTTCACACCTAAAGCAAAACTTCACTGCACACTGCAGTGCTTGACTAACTAAGCTGCATGGTGAAAAGGGAATGAGGGCTTGCATGGCCAAAAGAGTCTTGTTTCAGCTCGTGCATGAAGAAAGTTTAGGAGTCTGGGCTGCTGCACATGGTCACGGTCTAAGATTCACAAAAATGGAATGGCCCTTGTGGGGCTTGTATACAGGGTTTAGGGAGGGTTGCTGTGCAATTTGGAAGGGAGTAGGAGGGAACCAAGCTCTGATGCATCTCTGTAGCTGGATGGCTCCTAATGTCCATAGGGCTCCCACCTAGGGCCTCCAGGATTTTCAGTGGTGTCCAGTCAATTTTTTTTCCAGGCTATGGAATTTACATGTTACTGATGATGGTTTGCATGCCAGCAGAGTTTTGAAGTCCAGGAGAGCGAAGGCTCCAGTCTTTGAAAAGTAAGTTTTTTTCCCATGGAATTTCCTTTTAACACTCAAAAATTAGGAAATGCCCAGTCAAAGTTGCATATGAAGTCTTAACACTGCTAATTGTGTATTTGCATTGTGATTCAATTTTTATCTGATCACACATTTTCTCAAATAAAACAATAGAGGGCACTATTTTTCCTACAAACTTAAATAAAATACATACCTCAGAGAGAAGATTCCCCATCATATCAAAGTCAGAAATTTTCAGGGCATGAGGTGCAGTTTAATGCCCAATTCCCATTAAAAGTCATGGCTTTCAATATCTCCCCCTAAATTGATCATTATGAATCAGTACAAGTTAAAAATATGAAAAATTATAAAATGCTACATATTCTTCTAAGGTTATCAAATGGTGTGTAATACTAATACATATAGCATGTGATCAGGTAATTAAAGACTATCATAATGCTCATGCACAAGTAGAGCAACCAGATAGCAAGTGTGAAAAATTGGGACGGAGGTGGGGGGAAATAGGTGCCTTCATAAGATACAGCCCTGAATATCGGACTGTCCCTATAAAAATCTGGTCACCCTATGCACAAGGGATAATCTCTACTTTGGCATTTTCTAACTTTTGAGTGCTGAACCAGGTTATGTATGTATGCTACCTTATTTATTTACCGTTTCTTTGGCAGCCATCTTTGATCTTTTGCCTCTTCTCACTCAGGAGTGCTTTCAGAAATAGATACGTGGCTGAAATAACTGAATGAATCTCTCAAGTGCTGACTTTTTAAATGTTAGAGCCCAAAGGACAGAAATCAAATTGTAAGCTCTGCTATAAGAAGCAACAGACTGTATCAATCTTTCACTAGAGGCAGGTTCTAACCTTTTAGACTGCAACTGTGGAGCTCTCGCTCTGACATCATGTCTCAACCTTTGTGTTGGTTACTGCACATTGCTGCTTTCAGGATCCTGTCATTCTCTCTCTGAGCCCAATTCTGTTGGTGTAACTCTGTTGAAGTCAGTAGAGCAACACCAGAGGAGAATGTGGCCCTTTATTTTTAAGAACAGTAGACATAACTCATCAGAACAGGAGCCATATTTCCCTTAACATTTAAAGGCCACATCTACATAGTGGTTAGGTCACAAACACTTATCATTAAGATGCAGTTATACTCTGGGAAGCGACTAAAAAATGGCATTGAGGAGGTCCATATTTACTGTCTATTGATGATTTCCAGATCCAATTTGCTCATTTATGAAATAAAAGGTATATTTCCTAACTGCCAAGCCCTGCAACTCAACTTGGAATAAAAAATGGAGCTGAGTTCTTTACTTCTCATGTGCCAATGCTGAAGATTCTGCAGTCAAATTCTGTCCTGTCACACCTCTGCAACTCCATTCTTAACCTGGTTACCCAGACGTAATGGAGGACAGAATGTGGCTTTCCAGCTTCTGCTGCTGATGCACAAGCCAGAATAGACTCTAGCTCTTTCTCTCTTAGTAGTGTTAATTTGGCAGTGTTAATATACTTTTTGCCACTGAAGTAATCAGTTCTAAGCAGAGTTTAGATAGGCAAACCTGACACTTCACAGAGACCTATGGAATTTTTTTAACTGAGCAGTTTTGAAAACCTGGCCTTAAATACTTAGAAACATTGTCTGCAATTCTTCTGCATTTCCTCTTACAAACTATGAACAGGGATCAATTCCAGTTATTTTTAACCAGATGCTCTTATGCACAGAATAATAGTGCAAGACCAAGAGCATTTTATGTTGTTCAACTTTAAATTATGATAATTAAACTAAATATAATCAACTGAACAATGAGAACTATGAATCAATTATTAAAATAATAAAAAAGGACCTTATTCAGATCTGCTGTAAAGGTGATCAATGGGAGTTATGTGAGGACAGAATTCCTAAGGGCCAGTTTGGGTACACAATGGTGAGCACTCACAAGCAGCTGGCTTCAATAGTATTCATGTTGACTTCAACTCATGTTCACCAATGTGAGTGACAGAGTCACAATCTGGCTCAACAAGTGTCCACACTCTGCATCCTGGGTTTAGAAATAAACTGTGCATCTTCCTGTTAATCACCTTAATCCCCCATATGTGTATCATTCTTTTAGTAAAATGATGCAAGTCCCAGTCTAAAAAATCTTAAATTGAATTGCACAGCCACACTTATTTAAAATACATTTCCCATTAACCATCATCTGTCTATGTAGTCTGTGTAGCTTTAGGTCTACACCCCAGCTGGTCACCTCTCTCTGGTTTTTGATATTGCATTATTGCCTGTACTTGTATCTGCTTGCCAAATCAACTCCACATCTCTCCAATTAATCTTGCACCTCTAATGGCATGCTGGATATAAAAGTCCTACATGAAAGCAATGAGGCAATCTATTGAAGTCTGATAATATGTGAGCTATGTTATTCAGAATCAGGATGCATACAGAAATAACCCATATACACTGTTATTTGAAGTAGGGTATGCAGAATGGCATTTCCCCAAAGAGTAAGTGCTTTAATTTTGGGGAGATATTTTTCATAGCTATCAAAGTGGCTTAATATCTGCTTTAAAAAACACACAATAAACAAAACTCAACCTTAACTGTGGAGCCACTGGCACTTTCAGAAAAACTTAGCTTGAGCTTTTAGTTACTTCTGACATCTTTAATTTCCTTAGTTTTTGTCATGACACATAATACATGGTTCTGTTTCTAGCTGTCACACTTTGTTACCATTCAGTGCATACAGTTTTTAATGTCATGTTAATATTGTGATTAGAGCGGAGAAATTTTTTTCTGCAATACAAATGCAGTGATACCAAAACATTTTGCTAAATTCTGTCAGTTTCTCTGCGTTGAAAACCCAAAATTAAAAGCCAAAATGTTTTCTTTCAAAATTTTCCAAAATGAAACATTTTGATGTTATTCATTTTGGTTTTGAAAGTTCCTTCAGTTTTATATAAAAAATAAAAATGTAAATAAAGCTGCTCAAAATCAAAACAAATGATTTTTTTCTCCTTTAATTTGCCACAATTTTCAAAAAAAATGTCAGTTTTAGGTTGATAAAATGAATTTTTATTTGGTATTTGGGAACTGCAAGCAAACAAAAACAAAAACAAAAACATCAGTTATTTCCACAGATTTAGTTGTGATACAAATCAACAAAAGCAAAGGAATTCAAAGGTGTTTCTGGAACTCTAGTGTCAATTCATCCTCCTATTTCTTTGTTGTAACAGATGCTGTACTAAACTTCAAGCACCAGTCTGAGATCTTTGTAACGCATTGGAAGACTGGAGTATAATCTTTAAGCATCTGTTGTGTAAATACTACTGATGGCTGTACCTTGGATGGTGCAGAGTTTTTGCTGAAAACCCTCAAAGTGGTATACTAAATCTCCAAAAGCTTTATTTAAACCATTTAAGAATTAATCTGATCAAATAGAGGTCTTCCTTTTCCTGGTTTATAGTAATACAAAATATTCTAAGCACTTGGAGACCAAAACTGTAATCTTTACTCAGACAAACCTCCCGAGACTCACATATGTTCTGACAGCACTGTGTTTGAGACATGTACACTATGAAGTCCGTCATGTAAGTAAACCAGAAGGTACTAACTATAGCATATAGCCTCCAATGCTGTTGACATCTCAAAGCCTTCTTTCCACCTCACCCACCGCTTGTGAGCTTCTTGTCCTCAAAACATGTGCTATTGCATTTTGAATAACCCAGTGTTTAGGTTTAAGGATCCAGGATGATAAAAGGCACAGGTGCCACCCATATCTTCCAATGGATTGCAATCACCATCAGTTTCTGCATTCTAATTTTAAACAATCTTTTGTTTATCAGCAATAAGGTTTTTCTTTACATTCCTAGTGCTGTTTCTCTGTGTTATTCAAATAAATAACATTTCAGCCACTGTTAAAGTTGCTTTCAACTCTGATTTTTCATTTCCTCTGGTTAGCCCCTATCAGCAGCTGAAGCAACACAAGAGAGCTCATGGCTCTGGAAGACTGTGTGGAAATTAATCTGGGTACTCTTAGTTACCCACATTTGCAGAATCTATTGGAGTTAGCTTAGTTTTCACTTAGTGTTCTCCTGCCCCACATTTGATCTCCCTTTCCTCTACTGCTGATTCACAGATCAGCAGGCAACCACGAGAGAGTTGCTGCATTTTTTTCATCTTGGGTTGCAGGTTTTGTGTTTAATTGGGTGGATTTATTCTAGTAACAACACAATAGTCTATTTATAAAAAATTTTACACTGTGCACATCACTATGGTATCTGATAACACAATGTTAAGAGGGCATGTTTGCGGCACATACACACATATGCATACTTTGCCTGTAACAGTGGTTGCCATTAAAATATTTACTGTTTTGCCTTCGGTCTAGTAATGTTATAGGTGAAATATTTCTAAGTCACACACTGCAGTAATTCTAATAACTTGCAAATAGCAATTGTAAAGATTTTAATGGTGCCTCTGTATAGTGGCATCTGGAGAACCTAACAGGGTGGGAGATTAAACGTCATCTGAACATTCCAGTACTCCATATTGTACAGTGCAATGGTAGTGGGAGGCTTGATTCATTAACTGCATTGAGATTCTCAGAGGAAAGTTGCAATAAGAAAAGCAAAGGACTCATTCTCTCTGTTCTTCCTTCTCCTTCCCTATAGGTTGTAAAAAAAAAAAAAAAAAGTCAAATGTCAACACAACTGTACTGCAAGGTGTATTTGCTAACTCGGTATATGGACAGCCTCTGCCTACTGGTGGCAGCTCACTCTCACTGGATGCTCTATCAGCCTAACTCACTTAAAAGGCAGGAATGATCAGTAGCTTTTCCCCCCCAAAAGGTAGACCAACATAGTGCGTATTGCAATAGTGAAGCCTGGAGATGACAACGGTCATCCTGTTCCTCTGACATAGCACTTGCAAAGTCTAGTCCCCTCTGGCATGGACCATAGTGTTGCGGGGGGGGGGGGGGGGGGGGGGGAAGAGGAAGTGAGAAAAGGGCCCTCTTTTCTGGTTGGATTTCCTTTAGTCTCACTGATGGATGTTCTGATGTTTGGACAATTTTTACTGAACTAGATGCAAAAATCAGCTTTGCCATAAAAAGCCAGTGGAGAGAGCTTAAGTCTATTATTGATTGATGAGTACTATTAATACAACCTTGTGTAGGAGAAAGTTGCCCAACACTATGAGGCAGATGGTAGTTTTGTGCTCTGTCTTAAACTGTCCTTTTTGAGGGACAGTTAGTGAGAAAGTTGGCTGGGTTAGGATGTCAGAGACACTTGTCTGGTTCTAGCAGTTTCCTGGCTAGTCCAGGAGAAATCAGATGTAAGTTTTCTTTTTTTCTAACTAGAAAAGAGATTAATTTCCACATAATGAACATGCAGCGAGCCCTTGGGTGGCTGCTGCTAATTACTGCCTAGCAAGGCTATGAAAATCCAAGGGGAAACAATTAATACCAGCCAAAATATTCCATCTATTTTAATAGGTTGCAGAAACAACTTAAGGAATTTGAAAAATCTTTTGGTGCTGATAAATATCTAAATAAATTGTGTTTGTCAAAGATGGTCAAAACTTAACTAAAGACAGTGTTCTAGTGGGAGCAGAAAAGCTGAATGGAGGAGCCCGAGCACTTCAAATGGCCTGATGCTTCATTCCTAAGGAAATATTCTCTTAATATTCATGAATTGTTTTGAAAGACGTATGGGCTGGTGCCAAAAATATTTCAGGTTAGCAGCTATGTAGTTTGTTGTATTTCTCATGTCTTCAAGGCTCATGTTATATTTTAAAAGTGATCAGTGAGCAAGGAAAGGCACAGTGGTTTGTTAGAGTGCCCAAACTTTCCTCCACCTAAGACTGGCCAGGAACTAGAAGAACTCTAATTTGCGTAAAATAGAGCAAGTAGAAGCCAACCTTATCTTTAAGAGGGAGATAGAGAATGTTTCCATGAACTGCGCCTTTTTTTTTAAACCCACAACACTGAAATCATATTGGGAAAATATGAAATTAAGTACTTCTTTTTTTAAACTAGAACCAGTGTCAATTTTAATATGTAGGCACAATTTTTAAGGATCACACACACACACACACACACATACACACACACACAGAGGAGCATTGTAAGACATGGGAGATAATTGTTCCACTCTAGTCAGCACTGGTGAGGCCTCTGCTGTAGTAATTTATCCAGTTTTAGGCACCACACTTTACAAAAGTTGTGGACTAACTGGACAGAGTACAGCAGCAAAAAGGAAGTGGTTTAGAAAACAGGAGCTATGAGGAAAAGTTGAAAGAATTGGGCATGTTTAGTCTAGAGAAGAGGAGGCTAAGTGGGGAAAGAGAAAAACAGTTTTCAAATATGTAAAAGGTTATAAAAAGGACAGTGATCAACTGTTCTCCATATTCACTGAGGGTAGGACAGGAAGAAAGTAGCTTAATCTTCAAGCAAGGGAGACTTCTAACTCGAAAGCTAGTTAAACACTAGAACAGGTTACCTAGGGAGGTTGTGGAATCCCCATCATAGTTCTTAAAAACCTACATGTTAGATGGTCTAGAATGGTACCTAATCCTGCCTCAGTATGGGGGCAATGGACTGGATGGCCTCATAAGGTTACTTCCAGCCCTACAATTCTATTATTTCTATGGTCATCCAAGAGAGTATCACCTACATTGGCAGCATGCAATAGGAGCCAGCTAATGCACATCCTAGGTGTCTAACTGCTACACTGCGAGCTCTTCAAGGAAGGAAATGTGTAGTATTCCATTTGTAAAGCAGAACACAAGTAGTGGTATAGAAATGTAGAATACATGACAGTGTGGCTTATACAGATAACGTTGATATGACAATGTGTTGCCATATTCATGTTTTGTTGGGGGATTTTTTTTGTTTAAACCTCAGCTCCTGTAGTCATGTGATGATATGAGAATCTGAGCTTTCATTTTATAAAGGAAGTCAGTTTCTGACCCTTACATATGTGTATGCACGCACACACGCACACAAGAAGTTTAGAAATGAGAATCCTCATTGCTGAAAAAACAGAAGGCAAAAAGAATCCATGATGATGTTTTTAAAATCTCATGGTTCTTAGGATAACTTTATTATTTCTGGGACCTGATTCATGATTTTGGGATGCTTGGCAATGTGGTTGAAGTGAGTTTGGTATTATCCCATTATTCACAAGTGGTGAACCACTTATTAATTTATAGAGCCTTCCCAAACAAGTGTCTTTAAAATATGTATACTTCATCACACCATCATGAGTTTTGTTTATACTCCTTTGTTACTTAATTCATGCATATTTTCATATTGTTGTAATACATACAAATAGAAAGACAGTCCCTCCCCAAAGAGTTTACATTCTAAACAAATAAGACAAATGAAGAGTGGAAGAAAGGAAGTATTACTGTCCCTTTTTACGACACTCCTATTGAAGCATCCCAGAATTACATTTGTCTTTTTTGCAAAAGTATTACACTATTATTCATATTCAATTTGTGATCCACTATAACTTCCAGCCCCTTTTCTGCAGTACCGCTACCTATACGGTTGTTCTCCATTTTGTATTTATGCAATTGATTTTTTCTTCCTAAGCTCATTACTTTACATTTCTCTTTAATTTATTGATTTCAGACCAATTCTTAAATTTATCAAGACCACTATGAACTCTAATCCTGTCCTCAAGTACTTGCAACCCCTCCCAGCACGGTGGTGTTCACAGATTTTAAGTGTAATCTTTCAAGTCATTAAATAAAATATTACTATTACCAACCCAGAACAAACTCCTACAGAATCCCACTAGACATCCTCAGTTTGACAGCAAACCATTGATAATTACTCTTTAATTATGGTTTTTCAACCACCTTACAGTTGTTTCATCTAGACTATACTTCCTAGTCTATATTTTCTAATAAATATATCATGGGGGACTGTGTCAAAAGCCTTATTAAATTCCAGATACATCACATTTACTTCTTTCCCCTATTCATTAGGCTAGTTATTGTGTCAAGGAAGGAAATTCGATTAGTTTGGCTATTACTTGTTACCTTATTATCCTGTAGGTTTGAACAAATTCATTGTTCAATAATTTATTCTAGTATGTTTCCAGATATCCAGGTTAGGCTGGTGTTAGCGGTCTTTCAAAGTGTTCTAGATAAAGATTATAATAATAGTCACAGATAAGTATGGTTTTACATTGTACTTGATCTTGGGTGATTAGAGTAATTATGCTGATTTTTTGGGAATAATTAAAACCTAGAAACAACTACCGGTAATTTACAAGAGACACAGTGGTACGGTGTTTTATGTATCTGTGGCTGTACTGGAAAACAGGTCATTTCTGTATGCTTAATAACTGGGTTCAGAACACATAAGGCCATTGGCAGTCAAGCTGTGCAATAAGAAATTTGCACTTAAGGTATAACCTCAGCTTTGCTCACCAAAATAAGATCCTCCTGTATGGAGAAAGAGCTCCATGAAGCCATGCTGCAAGTAACCTATATTCTTTATCAGACCCTTCTGTTTCCTCTCATTTAAGGTGAAAAAAAAATTTAAATTCCAAGTCTTCAGTTTTTGAATATCATTTGCTACAGCTTGCACTTCAATATTCATAGGAATCACAGTGGGTGAAGGAGCCTATGCCAGGAACAAAAATATGTATTAAAGAGCAAAGTTTGTTTTTATTCTGATCCGTATGATTCAAGAACTTAATAGCTCTTTGATTGGCTAAGGTTGTAGTTTCTCATTCTTTACATTTCCCCCCCACAAGCCAGTATTGTTTTGTTTATTATTCTTATCCATTTCTTGTTAGAAAGAATAGACCAAGATGAAATTAAAGAGCTCTTTCTGACATCTCAGGACATCATTAAGTTCCACATTGCATCAGCTAATGGTGCTTCACAATTAGCTTTCAAAAACCTAAGCATTGATCAAGCTAATGCAAATTGAAACTTGCACTAAAAAGAACTCTGAAGGAGGCAAAACATAGGAAATTCTTATTGTAGTTTCCAGATCCCAAATGTGATCCAAAGAGGACATGAAAATGAAATGGAAGGAAGAAAAAAAACCCATTGGTTTTAACAGCAACATAAACCTATAAGCTATAATAGTTCACTCTTCTTCTCCATGCCTATATGGTATAGGAATGGATGTTGTTTTAGGGCCAAATTCTACTGTTGAAAGTCATGAAAAAAAATCCATAGTCTCTCAGATTTGGGAGTTTATTGGTGATATTTTGTTTCTTATATCCCCTGTAAGGAAAGGGAAGTCCAGGTATTGTACACACCTATATCCCAACCAGGATTCTTATTTTATCTTACATAACTATATTCCATTGCAATTGTTTTCTAATTATCTTGTGTTCCTCCAGTTTAATGCTTGGAAGAGAAACTTTTTATTTATTTTACATTAATACAGCAATACTTACCAGATCACTTTTTTTGCAAAATTTCTATTAGATATCCAGTTTTGAATCCCTCTCACTTCTGCTGACGAGCATCTTGATTTGGTCACCAATACTGTTTTACTCTTTTACTGAATGAGTCAGGTGAGGGACTGCTAGAGAGCTTTACATGCAATGCATTGCTATTATAAATTTGTGCTAAATACTAGGGCCCAGATCTTCAAAGGAACTTTGGCATTCCTCCACTCAGTGTTGCAATGCCTAACCCCTCTGAGTATGTCTACACAGCAATTAAACACTTCCAGCTGACCCAAGATGGGTGACTCAGGTTAGTGGGGCTGTAAAATTGCATTGTAGACATTTGCTGCTGACCTGGTGTATGTGGCTGATGAGTCAAAAATAGGTGCCTCCCTCCACTTGGGATCCTGTGCCCTGAACCATGCCCCCGAATTAGGCATGCAAGCCAGGTCAGCCATTTAAGTAGCCCTAGGAAACAACACACAATCTCCCCTCCCCACACATGTTCCTCTCATACTTGCCCTTCTTTTCTCTGTGCCCTTTTGTGCAGGTGCTCTGCTGCTCCCCAACATTGATGGCCTGCATCCAATCCCCCTACCACAGGGTATGACAGGATTTTAGCACACTCAGAGCAAAGCTATGGTATTAGGGACAGCTGACAAGATAGGTGTTCCCTTGCCTAATTTCAGAATCTTCCTTTGGGGCCTCTGGAAATGTCAACTTGAGCTAAGGCTCTAAGTGCCTTGTTAGCTGTGGGTGGCATTAGTGCTTAGGCAGCTTTTCAAATGCTGACCAGCAGAAACTTAGGTGCCTAGAGGGTTATGAGGCAGCTGAATGGCAGTTCTGAAAAGATCAGTGATACTTAAATGGTGAAGTTGGGATACTAAAGAGGCAGATAAGCCCAGATCCTTCAAGGTATTTAGGAACCTAATAGACTAAAATATTTCAGTGGCAGACATTGCTTTTGTGATTAAAAATATTGTAATATTAACATTATCAACAAAAAAACACTGCTTAGGCTGTAGCACTGAGATACAGGTTTCAGAGTAGCAGCCGTGTTAGTCTGTATCCGCAAAAAGAACAGGAGTACCTTATGCTCTAATAAATTTGTTAGTCTCTAAGGTGCCACAAGTACTCCTGTTCTTTTCACTGAGATACAATTACTAGTTTGTCTTCTTTGGGCCACTGTACTCTCAGCTCATGATTAGCCAGGTGCCACATCCTGCAATGTTCTCTGTTCTTCCTAGGACATTGTATGTGTGAAGCAGTTTGTCTTATGGCTACCCATACAACTATACTATCTCTGCCCTATAACTTTTATTCTACTGTTTATTACCCTCAGTTCACAATGCAAGTTATTACATAGGCTGACCAAACATTTATGCATTCACACTGAATAGTTGCTACAGACATCCTTTTATGTCTGACTTCTAGTGGATCACACTGAATGCCAATGGAAGTCTGAAGTGAATGCCTGTACTAACAGGTTAATCATTAGAGCTTTACAGGAAGAGAAAGTGTTAGCATGAAACCAAATGGAAAGCTAAAGAGCTTTTAAATAAGTCTTAACACTTTATGTTTAGATCTTCTCAAAGCTTCCCTAAGCAGAGTCATGACTGGTCAGTAATTGTAGATAGGAGACCTCCCAGGAAAACCTAGTTGCCACAGAAAATTTTAGTAGTGACTCTGTAAGTAGCACTCTTAATAGCTAATACTTTGTACTTCTACAGTACCTTTTATTCAATAGGCCACAAAATACTTACACAGATTTTAGCTATAACTTCACACAACTCCTCTGAAGTAAGAGATATATGGAGAGCGCTTCAATACTGAAATGCAACCATATCTGGGGTGAAACAAGGCAACCTTTTAACTGTACACAGCAACACTACACAACCATTTAGGATAGGAATATGGAATACTGTATCAATTGAAGTTGAATGGATTTTAGGTAGGGAGAATGTACAGCAATTACTTGAGGTGGAATTTTTGTCAGTCAACTACTCTAGCACTTTTTCTTTTCAGAAAAAGACCACGGGTTGTTAGTGTCCACAAATTGTCAGAACCTTGGTTTTACATCTCTTCTGAAAGAAAACACTTCCAGCAGCACAGCATGCTAGAGACTGCAGGGAAAATGCCAGCTGCTGAAACTCCAACATCCCTCCCTACAGCATCCTGTGTGTTCCATGTTAGGTTTCCTGTTGAAGTACTAATCTGGCCTGGCTATGCTTAGCTTGTGAGATCAGACAGGATCCCCGCATGAGGTAGTAGAATTATTGTTAGGAGTTATTTGTAAAGAATGGAGTCTATGCCACAACAGTCAAATCAGTCAGTCCAACAAAAATCAATACTGCCATATTTAAGAGATTATGTGAATGTGAATCATTCATTTAATACAATTACTGTGATGTTTTTACTGGAAAGTAGTTCTATTCCACAAATTCTCAGTGTTATTTCTGGGAAGAGATCTAGAACATCAATGAAACATCAGGTTTTTTTTGTTTATGTCTGGTGTTTCACACCATCAACTTGAGTCTGATCATCCCTGTAAGAATTCACAATTTTTGACAGAAGTCAAACAAAGGGCATGTAAACTGTTTAGTCCAAGGCAACAGTCATCTATGGCTTTTGAAAATTCTGTGGCAGTACTAAATTGCTACCTTACAACACCCATATTTTGTAGAATATGGATCAGCCAAAAACAAGCTACTATCATCAAACTGATTAAATAAGCCCTCCACTCACTACATTTGCTTCCCTTAGATAATTACATATCATTAGGTAATAGACATGAATTTGATGCAAGTGCCTAATAATCAGGGGGCGCTGGAACAATTTATATAGTGGGGGTGCTGAGACTCATTGAACCCATCTATAAACCCTGTATATAATAGAAACCACTTCAAGCCAGGGGACACAGCAGCCCCAGGACCCCTAGTTCCAGCACCTATGCTAACAATACATCCTACTGGCCAACTGTTTTAAGTGTCTTCCCTATACTGGTGCAATCCCCTTGTGTAACTGAGAGCAGAAGTGAGCTCTGTAATTCTGAATTAATAACAGCTCTTGTTAATATGTGAGCAAGTATAAAGTCAAGCTCGCGCCCCCAAATCTGTGTTTGGCTGTTCAGGAGAAACAGTGACATTTCTATATGACAATACAATAAGCCGGTAATTCTTTGTAAAATATGCTTCCTGTGTGTGTTAAGTCAATATTCAGAATAGAATCACAATAATTTAATTTCCTGAGTTTTGCAAGGTTACAATTGCACAATTAACATTTTGTTAGCATGTTACTTTGTATGGAATTAAAGTGGTTGTCAACCAATGAACAAAACCCTCAGTGAATGTGAGAATAGTTCTTTACTGTAATGTGTGTGACAACCACTGAACAAGTTAAACTGCTCAGATCAATTTTTAAGAAGGTAAGGCCTTGTCTAAGACCACCACCCTCTACTAGAACCAGATGATGCTTCCTTCCACCATGCGGCCTTGGGGAAACTGCAGACAGGAGTCATCCAGAGACTCCAGCTGGTCAGAGCAAAAATAGCCAAAGCAGCGACCTTTGGACATTCAGAGAACTTTGTACAGTTTTGACTGGACTTTCTCTGCCCTGTGCTGATTGGGCCAACCCTCCCCATATCCCACCCCCAGTCTCTTCACCTCAGCTTCACTTAGGGTGACCAGATGTCCCAATTTTATAGGAACAATCCCGATTTTTGAGTCTTTTTCTTATATAGACTCCTATTATACCCCACCCCCTTCCCGATTTTTCACACTTGCTGTCTGGTCACCCTAGCTTCACTCCACACATCCCCCTCTTATCCCCTCATCCTTCCCATCCCATCCTATCCAGCTTATACCCTCCTAACTAAATTCACACACACACACAAAACACCCCACACCAAATTCATGGTATTAACATGATGTTTGCTGCCATCACACTATTCATTCTGCTTGTGTGTTCTAACCCTTTCCTCAGCCTATGTCTGTCTAGTCTATTTAGATTATAAGCTCTTCAGGCAGGGAGCGTCTACTACTCTGATTGTAGAATACCTAGCACAATGGGGCCCCATTCTTGGTGGCTCTTAGATACTATTGTAATAAACAAGATTAATTGTAGTCTACAAACAAAAGTTGTGCCACTAATTATACCAGTATAGTTAAAGAAAGCAATAAAACCTCCCTAGTATGACTGCAGTGCTTTACACCTGTAATGCTTATTCCTGTACAGAAAGAAGAATAATCTATGCAGCCCTAAAGCACCTTTATACCAGCACAACTGAGTAGTTGCACCAGTATAACTATTTTGGTTTGTTTGTTTTTTAAAGTCATACCTAACATACATTCTATTGGTACAAAAGCCAGTCACTACATCTACACAGAAGAAAAAGAAACCCTGCAACAGCAAGTCTCAGAGCTCATGTCAATTGACTTGGACTTGCACGGAGAGGCTAAAAAAGAAAAAACACCACACACAGGGTAGACATCTGGGTTTGAGCTGGAGCTCAAGCTCTGAGGCTCTCCCTCCTCATCAGGTTTCAGATCCTAGGCTCCAGCCTGAGCAGAAATGTCTACACAACTATTTTTAACCCCACAGCACAAGCCCACATCAGCTGATCTGGGCTCTGAGACTCACTGCTGTGGTTTTTTTTTTTTTTTCTTTGTAGACAAACCCTGTGTGCTCTGTAGAACAGGCCTAACCACATTCATGTGTTACCTGAAATTTAAACTTCAAGAATTTCAGGATGTTTAGTGGATCACAATGAGTAGGTATTACTTTAAAGGAGCCAACAGAATAATTTACTATAAAGTAAGGGCCTGACAAACACATGGAAAAGAGAAATACTTTGGTAATTTACTGTATGCTTACCTCTAACAATCTGTTTAGTTGCCTGTGTGATTCTGAGTCAAATTGTCTTCTAATGTATTCCTAACCCACATCTGTCTTCTGTTTTTGCACAGGTGTGTGCCAGGCAGCAATCCAGATGGAGGCATCGATTTTGACTAACTGATACCAGCTGATTCTTTGCTTCCCATAATTAGTGTGATCCACTGATGCAAAGAGTTTCAATTTCAAACCCTAAGTTGTAGTTCTTCTGCCTTACACCACTATCAAACAACAACCACCTCTCCCTTATAATTAGTGTGATCCTATTCTGAATACTGACTCTTAATAGCTTGGCTAATACACTCCAAGCTGAAAGTTTGAATACAATTTATTTTACTGAGTAAAAAAATTATAATAATTTCAACCCTTTTTAAAACAATATGGGCAAAACAAAATAGATAGTACATCCAGTTCTGAGGCTGTTGTGTCCAGCTCAAAAATAAAAATCAGGTTGGAAATAAAAAAAATAAATAAATAAATTGCACAATATTTCCTAAAGGCACAAGGAAAACAGAATTTGTCAAGTAAAAGTCAGAGTGTAATCATACAGGAATGAAAAATAATATAAGATGCCACATGGAAAAAATGCATGATATTTTATTATTTGGAAATCGTATGTGATTAAAGACTGTATTGTAATGCACTTGGTAGAAACTAAAATGTTGCCTATGTAGTAAAACAAAGAATAAAGACTGCTAGTCTAGGCTGTGACATGGAAATGGGCTTAGGATAATGAAAACTAGATCCAGAAAACTGGCAAGATTACTCACCTGTGCCCCCACAGTTTAATGAATCCTGCCTTGCAAAACTTTCCATGCCTCAAAGAATAGATTGTGTGTGGGAGTCCTCCAAAAGGAAATTTATGACTGCAGATCAGTAGCATGCGCATCAAGAGCCTTAAACACCGAATATAAATATGTACAAACTGAGATGGATACTCTTGGAATCACATTTAACTGTGAAGCTTTCATTGTTGTATGGGACCAGATCCTCAGCTTCAATGAAATTATACCAATATGCACCAGCTGAAAATCTGGCCCCATATGTCTTTAGAATAATTTGTGAAATTTCTTTCCAAATCTATATTAACGTTTTCAAAGAAGGGTCTGCAGTAGGCACCACCTAGAATTCAGTCTCCTCTTAAAACTTCGGCTATATGACTATAGCACTGAGTTCTTTTTAGGAAGTCATTTAATTATAACTGGCACTTTATCTGGAGCAGGGTGAAACCTGATAGGTTTAGCACTTAAATAATAGAGTTTTACAGAAATATCTAAATGTATTGCTACTTGTTTAATCATTCAGATATTATTTTATTTTGACCATTGAAACATTTCCCTGCAAGTGTAAACACCTAGGAGTGTAAATTTAGCTTCAGCATATAGTTTCAATATTTTGGTGGGAGTGGAGGCTATTATTCTCTTGTTTCTTTTGGATTTGACATTCAGTTTATATTTTCATCTTTCTTTTTATGAACAAATTAAATTACTTTGTAAGACCAATGATCTCTGTACTGCATATCCAAACATGTAATTTCCCTATAGTGGAGGTATATTCTCTCATTCATACATGAAATTTCAGTTTAATACTTGGACAATGCTGACAATCTCTATAAAATGTGGGGTTCTGACTGATGCCATCATTTTAATGCATTCCTCCTATACCATGCTAAAAACTAGAAAGCACTGTAAATACATTTAAAGTTCTACAGCTTTTCTTCATAAAACTGTCTTGATAAAACTGGAAATGAGTTCTAACTAAATAAAACTGGGAGTTTTATGCAAGATTGATGATATCATGGCTGGATTAACTGTTTGACTCACAAATCTTGTGCCTGGAGCTTCTGCATGGTTTGAGTTCCCAAACGCTTAGAGGCCCTACCCAGAGCTGAGTTCTCAACACCACTGGCAATACTCTACATTGTCTATAATCCTGGAAGCAGAAGAGTCCAGGAAATTAAACTTGACTAAAATTAGATTGCACAATCTACTTCTTGGGTCCCACAAAACAATTCCAGATAACAATTTACATTTGCCTTTTGTCTTCTGTAGCGAGTGCCAGCCAATTCCCAATCTATTTCCACTTGCTCTAACATGTTACCCAGCAGTCTCTTATAGGTCTCATTGAAGAAGTGATCTCTATTTTACAGCTTTTTATTTGTATTACTGTAGCACCTAGGAGTTCTAGTCATGGACCAGGACCCCCTTGTACTGTAGGCCCACCAGTTATTGACAAGTGGAATTCCCTAGTTATTTCTCATCTGGCATCCTTTAGTTTCATGACTTTGCCCTTTAAAGAAAATGTATAGTTTCATAAATTAATGTGTGCATGAACAGCTATGTGAAGTTACTGTAGCTAGAATAGGAGGCATGTTTCCTTGCTAATCAATTCTCTCTACCTGCTGTAGCAGCTCTGTTCCTTTAGGTAGCAAGCAAAGAAATGAGTTTCCTCTGAATCCATTTGCCCTCTCTCAATGTACATATTAATGGACTATCAATATAATGATTAAGGATGGGTGAAAATTTTCCATCAACACACACATTTTGGGACCGAAGTTGTGTTTTCAATGACCACACCGCACCTAAAGCGGGGGGGGGAAGAGAAGTTGTCTGGGCTTGCTGAGGGAAGGCAGCTGTGCTTTATGGCCGGGGGGGGGGGGGGAGAGAAAACAAGGTCAGAAACTGCTGCAAAAGGTGAACGGAGGTCAGCTTTGTGGCACTGACTTATCCCCCAGGAATGTGAGGTCTGAAGGCTATAAAGGTGCAAGCCCTGGGCATTGGAAGCTCCTTTTTTCCCCACACAGCAGGCAACGCAACACCCGCCCTCCCTCCCCTAGAGGTGGCAAATATCAGGTTGGGTTAGGGCCTGCTGTGGGCACTGCACTAGTTGCTCCTTTCTAAGGGAGACTGGGAAGGAATTTTTCCCACACCACTAGATTGGCTTCAGTGGAGTGAGGTTTTTTCACCTTCCCCACAGCAGGTGTCAGAATGGTGCATTTCTGGTGAGGAGAAAAGATGGTAGGCTATATGTCGCAACTTATTTTGTAAGTGTGGGGCAGATGTCCAGTGCAGGTACTCCATAGGGAAGACATCCAGTGACCTGATAAATGGCCTGATAAAGGAATTAAAAGGAGGTGCTGGTTAAATGAATAGAATGGGGGAGGGAGGTTGGGGACTCCTATGATTGGTACGGCAGGGAGCCAACCCAACCCAACTCCCTCTCGCCCATTCTCCTATGAGGGGGGTAGATGGTAAGGTCCAAGCCATAGGTTGGCTGCGGGGACCTGGATGGAAAATGAAGGAGGGCTGGTGGAAGCCCTGGCTTATGATTTGAATAATCATAAAGAATATCAGGGTTGGAAGGGACTTCAGGAGGTTATATAATCCAACCCCCTGCTCAAAGCAGGACCAATCCCCAACTAAAACCCCAAATCCCTAAATGACCCCCTCAAGGATTGAACTCACAACCCTGGGTTTAGCAGGCAAATGCTCAAACCACTGAGCTATCCCTCCCCCCATAGATTTGCCTGCATTGTACACTTTATCTGCGAGATAGTCCCAGACCTGCTATATAAAGTTGCAGCCTGATTAAAATCCATATCCAGTGTCTCCTGTCCTCCTTTCGGTACACCCAGACAATGAAGTGAAGTGTTTTGTGAAAAGGGTCTGCTTCTTGCAGAAAGTTTTGACTTCTGTTGGGAGGGGGAAAAAAAAGAAGAAATTTTTTGGATTAGACTAAAATGTTGATTTGGAAATGCTGCTGTGGTACCTCATTGTAGTTTAGGTGCATTGTGGCCCCATTCTCCTTTATAGGACAGGCTCCCTGCCTGGAGTACATCGCCCATGGTGCATCATGGCAACTCAGCAAAAGGTGTCTGTGGTGCATACGAGGAGATGTAGGGTGGCCAGGGATCCCTGCCTATAGAGGAAAATAAGGGCATAATGTACCCAAACTACAACCCTCTAAATAACATTTTTGGGGGGAGGGGGAGAGAAGAGAGCAGGGGATTGGGTAAAAATTTCCAGTACTTGATTTTTTCCTGAAAACTCAAAATTTTTCACAGGGAACAAATGACTGATTTCTGACCCACTCTAATAATAATAATTTAATTGATATTATGATTTCCATCCTGAATGACCTCAAAGTGCTTTTATCAGCTCCTGGCATATAAAAATTATTTCATCCACTAATAAAATGCAGCCATTTCTGAAGTTGGTGGTTGGTATCCAGGCAGACAACTGACAGTAGTGGGGGAGAAAAAAAAAAAAAGTAGTCAGAGACCAGGGCAAACCCTTTCTCATTTCAGAAGTATACTAATTATTGTGCATGTCTAAGAGCTGGTAAAAAGCACTATGTAGCTTTCATATAGGTCCTTATCAGTTTTATTTGTTGTGTAGCTGCCCAAATACAAGAAAGAATCCATACAGCAAGCCTTTGCACTTCCATTGATTTGATTTTTCAGCTAATTCCCCTTCACCCTACCACATTTTAGCGTCTCTGTTATTGTCTGTAGCAGCACTGAGTCTTGGACTAGAAATGCCACCTCAGTCAACAAAGCCCACAATTTGCTGGTTTCCCTCACATCATTCTGTCCCATAGTTCAAGGCTCATCGTAAACTGGGTCAGTCTCCATTAAAAACTCAACATTTACCAACTATACAGTGGTGTGAAATACTGCCGTTTCTTTCTATACTTATAACAGGATTTGGCTGTTAACCATTGTATTTTGTGATTAATACAAAGACAAAGAAAGAGTGTGAGGCCCCGCCTCACCCTTGTAGAGATAAAGAGCCACCTGTACATTCCTGCAGGGCTTTCTATGCTGAGCGTTGAGGCAGGAACTTTCATATCCAACCACCAAGGTAAAGGATAATCTGTCAGTAATAGCAAAATTAACCGATTTCTTAAGATCTCTACCCATTTAAAGTCAAGCCCATCACTTTTTGTGGCTGACAGTTCTCTCTGCACTATGATTGTATTTACTTCACTGGCTTAACAATACATCAGAACAGAATGTCCTATAAGAACTCACAGTGAAACTTGGGAACATAAAAATTCAGTGCTGTATTGTGCAAAAACTTTTTTGGACAATGAGTCATAGGATAAATATCTGGTATGATCGTGACTTCTGACTTTCCCCATCTTTTGTTTCTTCTCCTCTAGTGCTTTGATCTTGTATAGAGGAGCAATGGATGCAAATTGCACAGACAATTATTTCAGTTTCACACAAAACACAATTTTCTATTTTGACAGTTTAACAAGGTTTTTGCGTCATTGAAGAACTATAAAAAGAAGAATTATGATTATCCAGAGAAAAGACGACACATTATCCAGAAGAGTTGTAAAAGATTTGAGAATATTCCCATTCCAGTCTACAAAAGCAATGCTTCTACCAAGCTTGGGAGTATCTCAAGATGTGTGTTATAAAACGGATATGGTCTTCATACAAAGCAACTATACTCTGACACTTAAATCAAGGCATTTATAGAGTCATAAAAAAATAAATACTTGGGGGAAAAAAAGTTCAACAGATGAATACTGAAGGGTGTGTATGTGTGGGCGGGGCGGGGGAGAGGGGTGGTTAGCGCTTTTCAACATTAATAGTATCACATGAGCAAAGTGGAATAACTTAATATAAAACAGCAATTAATTTTGCTATTAGAAAAAAATGCAAATTGATATTTCTTATAGGCAGAGGAAATTCATATTGTTCACAAATCCTAAAAAAGTGTATTGTTAAATTTTCCACTTATGGAGCAAAGTTTGTTTTGTTCTTGCTTTTATTTTGCTCTTGCAGAATGTCTTCAGTATTCACTAATTTAAGAGTGCCTAGACTATCAAAGACTGCACTAGCAAACTAACATAAAACTCAACAAAACCTAATTAGATTAAGAGAACAAAAATTAAAAATAAAAATTTACAGACATTGTAAATACCAATAAATTTAATTTTTTTGCATATATTCCAAAACATATGACTTATAAAAATATATCTAGCCTTTAGCTCATGGAGGACCAGAAAACATATGATAAATAGAGAGTAATCTTTCCTTTAAATTTCCTCAAAATTACTACAATTTATTGTTATACTTTCAAGGGCACATTTTCAAACATAACACTGCCTTTCAAAACTTCACATTCAAATCCCACTTTTGAATGCTCAAATTGGATAGATGTGCAAATTCTCACTTTATACATGCAAATACTCATTTGTGCCCACAAACGATGCACACATAAAATTTGCTTGGGCACTTGCTGAGGCCTTGAAAAGGAAGTTTGGCCTTAAACGTATTTAGTTTTTTAATCATTTCATCATGAAACACTTTTTCAGAGACCATAATAATACACACAGTAACTGTATTAAGCTTATCCCTATTGGAAATGTTTTTAAAAGATTTTTACTGTGGACACCTGTGGATTATCAAAATATTGCGAGTTTTCAGAGTAGTGCTAGTACTAATGGAGAAGTAAAGAAACAACGGGGTGACATTTCATGTGCAGCGACCACTATCTGTCAAGGAACTCGGCAAGCAGTCATCCTGTAAAGGCACTTGACCAGGACCTTCTCTAATGTATAACCAACAGAAAACCTCTGTAATATGAGTGATCTCCTCAGGTCTCAGGGTATAGTGTCTAAAGTTGTTCCAATACGACTGTATGACCATTTATAACAAAGGATACTTCAGCCTCATCAGCTACATTAATTATAATGGGACATGAGGTAGAGAACAAAGGAGTAACTAGAAAATAGAGAAGGGGGAAGGGAAAGAGAAGGGGCTTGATTTGAAGCCAGAGATGTGCCAGTACTCATCAGTGCTAGCACAGAGGTCTCATTGAGAATAACAAGGCTCGGTTGGTTAACATCCATTGGGACTCTTAAATAAATACATACATGCATGCATAGGAGTATCCCATTCCACTACATCAACTTAAATTAAACCTTGAATTGGGAGAAATGGAAAGATAACTCAGAGAAATAACAAATATTCCTCCATGAGCCTGCAAAAAGACTTACACATCTCTATCTTGTCTGCCCATTCCTAAAATTTATCATCCATCTTTAGTATCATCTTGTATGCAGTGAATCAAAATGAATTAGTTAAGGTACTAGATTATTTGAGGGAATAAGGCATCCCTGTAAAGAATCGTTTGAGATTGTGTTTCCCCATCGGTACAAAATACTGTCCTCAAGAAAAGGACAAGAAGGAATAGGCTGCATTTTATCCCTTTAATAAATAAATATTCTCTCTCACTTCAGGCTATTCAAAATAATAAAAGAAATATAATACAACTTTAAATGAGAATTTATATATCACATTCTTTATGGCAGCTGCTTTTATTTCATTTTAAATTAGCAAAGCCTTTATGTTGAGTCTTTGGAACTGACCTTACAGAGCAGCAATACTGTTAGCCCCAAAGCACATGTTTCCTATTTAGCATTTCTAAGGTAACATACCTCATGAGAGTGGGAGAAATGAGACTGCAACTTGCAAGAAAAATAAAAATCCATATGTCTTTTTTGAATGGTGTTAGTCAGTATGGACACTTGCAAATAAGAAGTGAAAGAATATAGTCTTACAAAGAGCTGCACAATATATTCCCCAATGTTTATCTATTCCATTAGCATGCCCTATCAAGCCAGTCTGTGCCATATGGGAGGTTGATTGTATTTTGTGATCTCAATTTGAAATGAAAGGTCTGATTTACCACCATGTTACTTCAGTTTTACACCAGTGTAACTCCAATGATTTGAAAACAGTCAATAGAGCTATGCTGTAGCTAAAGCTGTTGAAGCCAACAGAGTTACTCTGATTTTACACCAGAGGAGCATTTGGCCTCCTGTGTGCGCAAGGAGGGCCACGTTATGATTTCTGTTGGAAGCATAATTTCCAGATCCCAGAATTTTGTGCATGGAAAAGTCATAGCAATCATAATGTTGCTTTAGCATAGTTATTTTCGATTGCTCAATTCAAGATGCTCACATTATGTGCTCATTCTTCAAGGTTAAGCTTCTCACTTTCAAGGCCCTGTACAACTCCTCCTCCCACTAACTTTCTTTCTACACTTGATGTATTAAAGGCCCATTATCCTTTTTCAGATTCATGCCATGCCTAAAACTCCCTCCTCTTTTACAGGTACAATAATATTCCTGCTGAAGTTAGTGGTAAAACTGCCATCAACTCCAAGGGGAGTAGGATCAGGCTCCTTGTACACCAAATGAGCTCTCACTCTTGAATTAAATCACTCCTTTAAAACACACTTCTTCCACAAAGCCTTTCAATAAAATGAAATAAATAATAATAATAAAATCTCAGTGATTTAAAGGAACTTCAGCTGGCATATCAGAGAGAACGTGTCTGCACGGTGTTGTCTATGTCCAGTTTAGAATGAGGCCAAGAGGAGCCTAAAATTTGGCTTTTAAGTGCTTGCAACCCCTTCCAACTTATTGCCATTTGCAAATTTTATAAGTGTTCCCTCTACTCTATCATCCAAGTCATTAATGTAAACTTTGACTAGTTGTCTACCCAAAATAAATCCCTAGAAGGCCCCCCTAGAGTCACTGTCAAACTGGGAGGGTGTACAATTGGTTGAAAAACCATATTCAAAAAGAGTAGTTATCAGTCAGTTGTGCAACCACCATATAGCAATATATCATGTTTTTAAATAACTGTGTGTGCTTGGAATCCCTTGAAGAAAAGGACCATGGTGAAATTCACTGCTGTGCAAAGGGTGGGCATAAGGACCGCATGCCAGTGAGTTCCATTTAAGCCAAAGTTAAGGTGTTGTATAGCCAATGTGCTACACCCCTGCACAATGGTTAATTTCACCCTCTATAAATACAATCTGAACTGCTTCTCATAATTCTTTATTTATGTCAATCAATGAATTATGGGCATTTTTGTCACTTTTCCCCCCCCAATAGCCCTCATTATCATCATACCATTTGTACAGGATGTGGTCATCAACAAGATACGATCCATGACCAGCCAGCTAATAGAATGGCAGATTATGAGATTTAAATACAGTTTGAAAGAGTGGGTTTATTTATTGCATTTTGGACATTCAGATTTGTATTCATTCTGTCAACATCTATAAAAATGTTCTGCCATGCCATTTGAATTCAGAAAATAAAAAGATGTTCCTTTTAAGCTAATAGGATTCCTTTGGTGTTCCATGAATAAGCATGGACATGTTGGGTCAGAAAAAGCATACATGCCAGTACAATTAAAAAAACTGTTATGCTAGCAGTTGTAATATTCTCCAAACACAGACATTCAAAACACCGTGGATTCATTTGCATAGCCTTTCGCCTCCCTACCAATGCCAAGTCCCACGAGCCAAGAGTTCTTCATAATAGTGAATTATCGGGGGGGAGTGGAATAGAGTGCCAAATATTATGAAAGGAATACTGACTGACTAACAATTTAATAGTGTTATCTACTGCTTTCTGTAAACAGTCAAGCTCCATTCTGCTAATATGGGTCTTATTTTTTCCTTTCATGTAATGAACTCATTAATTTTCAGTGTATATAGGGAGATTCTTTGCTAATCAGTTGGAGACGGAATGGATTTCCTGACGCATTAATGTATAGTATGTCAATCCTATATACTTTGTTTGGATTCCTGGTCCCAATGGTGGGTTAAGTAGCAATTTCCTGGGCCTGGATGTGTTTGAGACACTGATCATTCTTTCACAATGAGGTTATCGCTTGACAGACAGAGTAGAGGCTGTAGTAACTCTACACTTGCACTCTGCAATCGGTGTGCAGTGGTCAGAATCATTACTATTCTCTGCTAGTTACAATGGACTCTACTTACTATACATCTGCTGGAAGATATTTAGCTTTACACAAGAACTCCAAAATAGCCTAGGTGCTGATTTATACTTCAAGGCCTCAATTCAGGACAGCACCTAAGCATCTGCTTAAGTCCATCCTTGTTCAGAACAGCTCTTTAACATATGTTTATTGGAACTTAAGCATGTGTGTTTGAATGTTATCCTAAATGCTATTCCTGAATCAGGGCCTATTTACTCTATGTGACAATGAGAATCAATTAAAAGAACATGTACATTTTAAGTACAAAAATAGGTTGATTTACAAGAAATAGTAGAACAGACAGAACATGGGCACAGCAGAATATAATTTAGGAGGAAGTCATGTGCCAGTATCTAAACTAGGAAGATGACAGATTTTCTTCACAAGCAGTGAAAATATATTGCTTTGATCATTCAGTTATTCAAATTTGAAACAGAAAAGAAAAAACAAAAACAAAAAAATAAACAAAATTTTTTATCTCCTTACAGCTGGATGACAAATTAAAATGAGTCGTGTGAAGTAATGGAAAATGTTGCTTGTAATAAGTTTGTGTTACCACACTACAGTTTTTTCTTTTTGTTTTTGTTTTTTTTCTACCAGTACTTCCATTCAGGACAAATAGGGTTTCCTGAGCAACAGCTATGGGTGTGGCTGCAAACATCAGAATGCTAGGTTTTTTCCCCCCTTCAATGAAAAACACCAAAAACATTCTGGGAAAATTTCACTAACAATATGGAGAAAGCACCACTGAAAACATGAGCTGTAGAGAAATCAGTGCAAAAAAAATAAAGTTCTCTACATAATGAATTTGCTCTCATTGCAAAACTAAACTGCATTTGAAAACATTATATATCCATTGGTTGTGTGAAATGAGAGGGGAATTATAGTCTTTTGTTGACTTTTCAGCAGTCATCTTTACTATTATTATTAATCATGTTTATTATGGCGACTGACATCTTCCATGGCTTCCAGTTCTGAGTCACATTGCTCCCCCTTACAACAGGAGGGAGACTGCAGCTAGCAAGTGCTTGAGAAGGTACACCAGCCCAAGCTTGCCCTCATTCAACAACCTTTTTAGTCCACCAGCTACGCAGCTTCCATCACAACCCATTTTGGTCGAGGCTGCCACGCCAGGATATATGACACTGGAGTCCCTGTGGCAGGAAAACTGGTGCTTAACGTCAACCACCAATCAGTTCCTCGCCACAGACTCTAATGCCAGCTGGCCCACCCATCTTCGACCTGCCATGTTGTCAGTGGGTCTTTCTTAACCGATTCCAGACTGGCAAGGCCTCTGTGCAGCCAACCAGCACTGTTGGGGTCTACGAGACGATCCAAGCTGCAGCTGTGGCACAGATCAGAGAGTGATACATGTTGTTGAGGACTGCCTGCTAACCAAATTCAGCGATCTCCAAGAATGCCACTTAGCCACTAAGAACACTATTGCTTGCCTCAGCGAATATGCACCCTTTGGGGGAGGGGGGGAGGCGGTGGTGGATTCACTCAATGGAAAGAAAAGCAAAGGGAAAGGGGACATTGAAGGGAAAGGGGCAGAGGGACAGGGCAGAGCAGAAGAAGGTTAAAAAAAAATTACTGCAGTTTTTCCCTGAAAGCCACGTGGCAGGGGGAGGGGTGGCCCTACGAGGGTTCCAGTGTCTTCAGAGTTGGGGATGCTTGGGAAGGAGTAGTCCTGACTAGGCCTCATTTTACTTACTCCCCCGCCCCAGTCCTGCAGTCCCTGCTTTGGCTGCTTGTGCAGTTAGCTTTCCTGTCACATCAGCATGTGGCCTTCCAGCCATGTGACTGGGTAGGGCTGTCTCCTCTATGTCTGGGTTCTGATAAAAGACCTATTAAATATTGTGTGGCAATAATTTATAGCTAAATTTCCAACAGCAATATTAAATTTACATGCACTAAAATGGAATCCACTCATCTCTCCCACAAAAGCCAGTCTGTATTAAACCATGATTTAAACTCATATGGTTTAATGCTTCTTATTGTTCAGTGTGTACATTGGGGATTTAACTAGGTGGATAAAACCCTTAGTTGCCTACATAAGGAAGGGACAAGAACTGAAGAGAAGTTGTTGCTCAGGGCTTTCCACAGGGCTTGTAATTTAACAGAGCTAATGGAAACATGTAATGCACAGAATTACAAAGTCACATACATCAAAGCCAAACTGAAATAAAAAACAAACTTGTGCATTGATTGATTGCTAAATCTTTGGTAAAAAGTAATTAGCATGGAATCAAGTCCCTGGGAGGGAAATTGAGGAGGCTTATTATGAGGGGCAGATGACAATTATGTCCAGCTATACCATAATTACAGCATCTCCATAAAAAATTCTATCAGGATGCACTCTAACCTACCCTCTTCGGTTCTATAGCGTTCACCGCGTGTTGGATCAGGCCCTGAGTAAGGCTCTGTAATAATCAGCCCACATTCATCGCCTACTGTACGGGTCAGCCAGAGAGTGGATCATTTGCACAATGATCCCAGACTGGGATCAGAGCTAAAAGCACTACCCAGCAGCAAATCACGTTAGGATGGTGTGTGTCTGGTGAAGGAAAAGGGAAACACACTGTTGTCAACTGTACAAGTCTTTTTAGTTCACTGCCAGCCCTGCAAACTCAACCTGGAATCTGAGAGTCAAGCTAGACTGTTTCCTTCCCCTTTATGAGCAATATGCAAATCTGCAGCAACTTAACTGTACATACAGCTGACTGGAACTGTAAACATCAGGTGAATGCACACAAAATGGAAAGAATTCAGCTCCCTCATTGTGATGTTCTTCCCCTTTAAATGTTTCAGTGCTTTGTATTCACCCAGTGAAGATGCTTGCTTTTTATCAAGTATCAGGGGGTAGCCGTGTTAGTCTGTATCTACAAAAACAACAAAGAGTCTGGTGGCACCTTAAAGACTAACAGATTTATTTGGGCATAAGCTTTCGTGAGTAAAAACCTCACTTCTTCGGATGCATAGAGTGAAAGCTACAGATGCAGGCATTATATACAAACACATGGAGAGCAGGGAGTTACTTCACAAGTGGCGAACCAGTGTTGACAAGGCCAATTCAATCAGGGTGGATGTAGTCCACTCCCAATAATAGATGAAGAAGTGTCAATTCCAGGAGAGGAAAAGCTGCTTCTGTAGTGAGCCAGCCACTCCCAATCCCTATTCAAGCCCAGATTAATGGTGTTGAATTTGCAAATGAATTTTAGTTCTGCTGTTTCTCTTTGAAGTCTGTTTCTGAAGTTTTTTTGTTCAATGACAGTGACTTTTAAATCTGTGATAGAATGACCAGGGAGATTGAAGTGTTCACTTACTGGCTTGTGTATGTTACCATTCCTGATGTCCGATTTGTGTCCATTTATTCAACCACTTCAGATTTGGGGACAACTTATACCTTCAAGTCAGTGGCACTGCTATGGGTACCCGCATGGCCCCACAGTATGCCAACATTTTTATGGCTGACTTAGAACAACGCTTCCTCAGCTCTCGTCCCCTAGTGCCCCTCCTCTACTTGCGCTACATTGATGACATCTTCATCATATGGACCCACGGAAAGGAGGCCCTTGAAGAATTCCACCTGGACTTCAACAATTTCCACCCCACCATCAACCTCAGCCTGGACCAGTCCACACAAGAGATCCACTTCCTGGACACTACAGTACAAATAAGTGATGGTCACATAAACACCACCCTATACCGGAAACCTACTGACCGATATACGTACCTACATGCCTCCAGCTTCCATCCAAGACACATCATACGATCCATTGTCTACAGCCAAGCCCTAAGATACAACCGAATTTGCTCCAACCCCTCAGACAGAGACAAACACCTACAAGATCTTTATCAAGCATTCGTAAAACTACAATACCCACCTGGGGAAGTGAGGAAACAGATTGACAGAGCAAGACGGGTACCCAGAAATCACCTACTACAGGACAGGCCCAACAAGGACAATAACAGAACACCACTGGCCATCACATACAGCCCCCAGCTAAAACCTCTCCAGCGCATTATCCACGACCTACAACCTATCCTGGAAAATGATCCCTCACTCTCACAGACCTTGGGAGGCAGGCCAGTCCTTGCTTACAGACAACCCCCCAACCTGAAGCAAATACTCACCAGCAACTACACACCACACCACAGAAACACCAACCCAGGAACCTATCCCTGTAGCAAACCTCGTTGCCTACTCTGTCCCCATATCTACTCTGGCAACAGCATCAGAGGACCCAACCACATCAGCCACACCATCAGGGGCTCATTCACCTGCACATCCACTAATGTCATATATGCCATCATGTGCCAGCAATGCCCCTCTGCCATGTACATTGGCCAAACCGGACAGTCCCTCCGCAAAAGAATAAATGGACACAAATCGGACATCAGGAATGGTAACATACACAAGCCAGTAAGTGAACACTTCAATCTCCCTGGTCATTCTATCACAGATTTAAAAGTCACTGTCATTGAACAAAAAAACTTCAGAAACAGACTTCAAAGAGAAACAGCAGAACTAAAATTCATTTGCAAATTCAACACCATTAATCTGGGCTTGAATAGGGATTGGGAGTGGCTGGCTCACTACAGAAGCAGCTTTTCCTCTCCTGGAATTGACACCTCTTCATCTATTATTGGGAGTGGACTACATCCACCCTGATTGAATTGGCCTTGTCAACACTGGTTCGCCACTTGTGAAGTAACTCCCTGCTCTCCATGTGTTTGTATATAATGCCTGCATCTGTAGCTTTCACTCTATGCATCCGAAGAAGTGAGGTTTTTACTCACGAAAGCTTATGCCCAAATAAATCTGTTAGTCTTTAAGGTGCCACCAGACTCTTTGTTATGCTTGCTTTTGTTTGTCACCAGAACACTAAAGCCACCATAGCAGATAGCTGTGTTTCTACCTCCTTCTCTATAGCAATGTTGGCTTTGCAGGACTAACAAATAAAAAGTTGTAAACGCTTGTTTTTGTCACAGAAGCAAACAGATCTGCCTCCAATGACACACAGAGCCAACCTGTTGAATAAAAAAGTATTATTTTTACATCGTCCTTTTCAGAGTAGAACTATGGATATGTCTACACAGGGGTAGCTTACTTCAGCTAGTTTGAATCCAACTACCAAGAGTAACAACAGCAATGAAGACAGCACAATGCAGCTGACAGCACAGCTAGTACAAGACCACCATGGACCCTAGGCAGGTACTCAGCTCGCTAGCTTGCTTTGAAGCCTGCGCTGTGCAGTCTTCACTGCTGCTATTCCACATGCTAGCTACATTCAAGCTAGCTACATTAGGCTAGTCTATACATAGCTTTTGGTATGGACGTACCCTACATAGTATCTGAAATAACCTTCATATTGCCACCCTGTGCACCTTCTGATGTGTAAATATCAGACTGAGTTGATCTGTCAAACCCTGCATACCTTGGAAGTTTGGTCAGGAACATCTTAAACCCTGTATTCTTTGGTGTTGTGCCTGTGGCTGCATATGTATCCACTGCCGTTTATGCCTCAGCCACTGCTTAGCCTAGCCACAAGACCTATATTGGGTTTGAGATGTCCACAGTCAGTGCAACCTCTGTGGATAGCAAAGTGTTCAAATGGTTATAAAATGTCCTGATATAATGGAAGTATATTTGGAAAGGAAGATCGAGGTTAGCCAGGGGTTGTTTGTGCGCATGTGAAATATAGCAACACTATGATCTAGCAATAATAATGGCAAGGATATTACCTTCCAATTGAGGGTTCCAACATGTTTCACATCCATCAGTTAATCTAATCTCGCCACACACCTGTGAGCTAGGTAAATCTCTGTTATTCAGAGGAGGAAACTCCTACTCAGAGAAATTATGTGTCATCTCAAGATAAAACAGTAAATCTGTGAAAGAGTTAAGAACCCCAGTTTCTGAACTTAGCTATGTGCCTTAACTATAGGAACCATCTTTCCTCTCCTCAGAAACAAGATGATTGCTGTGGGGCTGAAGTGGAAGCTAGTCTCTAATCAAGGAGACAGAAACATAGGGCTGAGCCTGGAAGGGACTATGAGAAGTCATCAAATCCAGCTGCCCCTTGTGCTGTGGCAGGACTGAGTAAGCCTAGGCTATCCCTTTCAGGGGTTTGTTCAACTTGTTTGTAAAAGCTTCACTGATGGCAACTTCACAACCTTCCTCAAAAGCCTATTCCAGAGTAGTACAGTGGTTCTCATGACCACTTGAAAATTGCTGAGGGTATCAGCAGACCACTTAATGATCTTTCCAAATGTTGTTTGTACTGTTAGCTAACTATTGTAAAGTGCTTTGAATAAAAGCGCTATATAAAAAAAAAAGCAGCCCACACACAAACTTTTTTTGTTCTACAAATAAAAGCACACAACTCATATTTTAATATCAGTAGTCTTACATTTCTAATGCGATGGATGTGCCCCCCCCCCCCCACCACGAGAGCCCCGGTACTCTTTCCCCTGCCACAGCAGCCACAGAGCTGAGGCTGGGAAGGAGGGCCATCTCTCCCCAGCAGATACAGCCCTGGAGCTGGGGAAACTCGCCTCTTTCACTGGCCACCGCAGCCCTCCCGCACCCCCACCATCCATCCACTAGGTCAATAATCCTATCAAAGAAGGAAATTAAGTTGGTTTGGCATGATCTGTTCTTGACAAATCCATGCTGACAATTCCTTAAAACCCTATTGTCCTCCAGGTGCTTACAAATTGATTATTTAATTATTTCCTCCAGTATCTTTCCAGGTATTGAAGTTAGGCTGACTGGGTCTATAATTCCCCAGGTCCTCCTTTTTAAAGATAGGTACCAAGTTTGCCCTTCTCCAGTGTTCTGGGACCTCTCCAGTCCTCCAGGAATTCTCAGAGATAATTGCCAGGTGGCTCTAAGATTGCTTCATCTAGTTTCTTAAGCCCCCTAGGATGAATTTCATCAGGCCCTGCTGACTCAAATACAGGTTAAAGAATCTTTAGATAAGATGTTCTTTCCCTATTTTGGTTTCCATTCCTTTGTCCTGGTTGTCAAATATTAATTGTGTTGAGTATCTGGTCATCAACCTTTTTAGTGAAGATTAATGCAAAATAGGCATTAAGCACCTCAGATGAGCAAGTATGATCCAGTACAGGGTGTCATTTGACTCATACGGTCTGTACTGAAGATATGTGCTGCCCAGACACACCGCTACTCAATGAATGTGGGTGTAGGGTGATCAGGGTTGTTGTTCTTTAAAATCTTCATTTTCCTACTTTCCAATTTTTGTTTAGTTTTAAAAGGCACAGATTTAGGAAAGCCAAAGTGTTTATTATATTAGTTTCCCCTTTAAATTATGATAGGTATTTATAATCTTAATTTCAGCTTCCCCAAATTGTTTGCCATAGATATTTGCATGCCTCAGCATGGAGCAGCAAAGGCAGCATGGAGCAGGTCATGTATGATGACCAGGAAAAAGGGTGCCTGCCCGCTAACCACAGGCAACCATCTCTTTTGATTCAGATTTGAAGGGAACGAGTAACATGTAAAGTGAGTGAAGGTGACTCCAATTTATATACTACTGGATATTCTGCTCAAGCGAAAATATAGCCCTCAATCTTGAGTTGGCAACTTTTATATTAAAAAGACCAGAGCTTAGAATTTCAGACTTGATTAAGATCCAGTTAAATACCATTTAACTACTTGGTGTTAGCTAAATCTACCCTCATTGAGTGAAATTTACAATAATGCAGTCCATCAATAGAAATAAATGTTCATGGGCATTAGACTCAAGTGTTGTGGGAGAAGTCCAAATAAAGTCCTGATTCTGCATGTCTCAGTGAACGGGACTACAGTGTACTAATATTTTACATTTATATAACAATTCACATCCTCAAACAAAACACTTGACAAATTAAATGCATACTACAGCTTTCATACTGAGCAGGCAGGATTTAATTGCTAAGTGCCTTGCCTGAAAGTCCACACAGTAAATTATAGGGGAAAATGTGACTGGCCGTGGAACTGGCTTTCACTAGAAGTTGTGGAAGCCCCATTTTTGGGGGCATTTAAGACTGGACATACCTAGACAAAAAACAATCGTACAATAGAAAAAGCTCTGTGTAAAATGTAATTATATGCTGGCATGAATTGCTGCAAATTTGTCCCTTTTTAAAAAAAATTAGTGCACTTCTCTTCTCCAGAATCTATACTTTTATTTAAAAAAATTAAGTGTCTAGTTCATTAAGTCTTGAAGAAAGCTGTCAAAATGTGAACTAAATATAAACCAACACAATTATATCTGCATGAGTCTGCAGGCAGCTTGAAACAATATCTTTAAGTGTGAACTGTTCATTCCACAATCCAGTTATGCATTAAAAAAATAAAATGCATTATTTTGAAATATGGGCCGCTGTTTAAATACATTGAATTTACTACGGACATCACTAAATAAGAAAAAGAGTACTGTACTGATTCAGCTGGACTTCTGGAGGTAAAAGTTTGAGGGTGGGTGCCGAATAATTCTGGCATTCCTGCCACATAATTCAGTCTTTGACAGTAGAGAAATACTTTAGTGGTAGGGAGACTAACTCAGATCAGTATGTCTCAGCCAGCGGGTCATGACCTAGATTGGAAACCACCCATTGAAGCGGGGGTGGGGAAAGGAGTGAAGTCCCATGGTCACTACTTGTATGTCTACACTGCAACTTGGAGGTGTGATTTTCAGCCCAGCTAGACAGACATACTAACTCTGCTCGAGCTGGCTACCCAAGCCACTACCTGTTCCACAACATCCACGTTGCTATTTTTAGTGTGGTGACTCATATCTGTTAGCAGACAAACAAAGGCACCATGTCATATATGACTAGCAGACAAAAGGTCGTCCTGCAATCAAACCTGTCCACAACAACCTCTCATATGATGCAGGTTTGAAGGGAACAAGTAACATGGGACATGGGTGAAGGTGGCTCCAATTTACATATTACTGGGTATTCCAGGCTGGGAATCACAACTTGGCTGCAGTGTAGAAAGGAAAGACAACCAGCAGTTTGTTTTCTCTCCCCCTCTCATACCTCTATTGCTGCCTCTGCTCTGTCCCCATCTAATCCTGAGGCAGCTCCTCAGCTTGCCTGTTCTCTCTGCACACCTACCCTGAACCTAGCTCCAGCTACTGAGAACTGCTGCTGCAAGCGGCTGGGGAGTTTGCTCTACTGTGTTTTGAAGTAGCACTTTCTCTGGATTAAGTGAGTACTAGCAGCCATCCTCCCTAACTCCAACTCAACAGCACCACACTTACCTAGCTGCAAGGCTTATGAGATATTGTGAGTGATTGCCTCTTTTAAACCACACCCAAAAAATCATCCTAAGAACTGTTGGCCCAGATGAATCAGTTGGTCCTTTCCATCTCTAGAATCCACGCTGTAAGTTTACAGACCATTCAGACAGGCACCTTTTCACAAGAGAAACTATGTTCAGGACCATGTCAGAGGTTTATGATGCTTTGATTCATCTCCGATGGTTGATAGATGTGACTAGACTTAGCAAAAGAAAAAAATTCTGCTGCGATGTATGGTTGGTATATTTGTTTTCCTTTCACATTGGTACAGAACTAGAGTGGTGTATATAATCTAATTATAATATGGTATTCTAGAACAGGGAGTAGCAAGAGACTATTTTATCCCTTACTCACTAAAGTGAGACTTGCCTGGATTTCTTATTGTGTAACAAAATTGAATCTATAATTCTTTCTAGATGGAGTACTTGGATGCCATTCTATTTATATAGGACATTGTACAGCTCCCTGGGTTTCTCGTGATTTCAGGGAAGGGTGGGAGCCTACATCTGTGTGTGGTAATCCATCAAATGGCCTCACTTGGTTTCCCATAAGTGAGAGTTCAATTCACATCTTCAGTTATTTATTGTGGCATTATCTTAAAATAATGAGAGTGCATAGATGGAATAAAGTTGTAAGGGATGGGAATGTGTGGGAACTGAAAGTAAAAGAGTGGTGGGAGACACCACCCATCTGGAGAGACCATAGGTTACAAAAATATGGAATATCTCATTTATGTAAAAAATTGCATTGCACTGCACACTATTAAGTTACTTGCAAACTGATCAGATGAACCCAAGGATAACAAAACAGCTGATTACAATACATTTGTCATGTTACTGTAATACAGTAAGTTAATACTATAGATATAAGAATACTGTTTCCAGTTTCTACCTATAGATTTGATTGTATATTTTTTGCCTAGGATATTCAAAGGAACCTGAAGGGTTCAGGCACCCAATCCCCACTGATTTCTTCAATGGGATTTGGAGCTGATGTTCCTTAGACTCTGTTACAGTTACAGGAGTGAACAGCACAGTTTGCCCTTCAGTTCCTCTAGCGTGTACCCTTTAAGTATCACGCCTGGCTCCCTGCACCTCACTCTGGGTGGAACCACATGGTCTAACCATATCTTGGCAGCAGCTTTCTATTTCCTAACCATGTTAACCTGACAGGCCCAACTGTATATAGTACCTATGAGCCCTTTTTTCACCAGGGACCTGTGAGGTGGTTAAAGTGACTCAAAAACAGCTTCTTCAAAACTAAGCATTAAGTATCCATTCCCCCCGTCCCCCACAAAAATGGTACAAAAGCACAGAATAGAGAGTAAAAACAACAGGTCTATATGCATGGGCCTTACTTACATTTTAATATCTCATTGCCAGATTGTGTAAGTTCAACTCAGCCCAGCTAAACCTCATCTCTGGCTAGAATAAACAGAAAGTCCTGCTTGCAGCACGCTCTCTCTGCATCTGCCTTGGTAAAACAGCCTTGTTATGTGGGTGAGGGCCAAGAAGTTGCCTTTTCGTGGTTATAAACATGGCTATGAGTGAGTGTTTATTTGGATGCTTATCCAGGCCCTTGTTTTACCTTTCCTGAATGCTTCTTTTAACATCCCCTTTTGATGCAACTCCATGGCACCCATCTTTCTCACACACACACACACACACACACACACACACACACACACACTGTATTTTATTAATACAGTATTTCCATGCTCTTTTGAAAATTCTAGCTTTTATTATTTGGATTTCTCTAATAATAAATAGAAGGGTTCAACCATTCAGAGCTCTACACACCCAACAAGTTACAAAACACAAAACTAAAAAATAGTTTACCCCACTGACAGCCAACAGTACTGAACACTCTGAAAAACAGGAAAGACACCTGTGTTGTACAGAAAACACCTTGGCTCATTCTCTGTAAAATTTGTGCTGTAAGAATGACAATCTTGTTGTGGATCTCAGCTTTGAAGCTCCACTCTAAATGTAACAAGTAAATAGCTGCTCAGAACAGAGATCTCTAGCATGGAATGGGAGTGCATAAGGATTTCTAAAGAAACTTACAAAAGCAGTGAGAGTCAGTAACTATTGCCTTTAAAATAAAATAGAGGTTTGCTTTTCAAAGCTTAACAGAGTGTATATTTTCTTTAAAATTATGTAAAAAAAAAATAAGAATTATTTCTTGTGAAGGTGAGAGATTTACTTGTAGGTTTCTTTTATTTCAGCAGCCCTTTGAAGATTCTGGTAATAATTATCCTGCATTTTAGTACATTTTTGCACCCTTACATCTGATGTTTTATTTGAAGGATCTTTGGAGAAATGGAAGCCCTGCTTACTTTCACAGTACCTGTGAAACAGGCTGATACTGCCACCTTGGGGAAGATTCTTTCCACATAGTTCAAGGATTCTGAGTGTTTGTCATATTAATCGATTTCATGTTTTCCTGGTCATATACCTGCAGGAAGATGACTACTTAAATCTCTCTACACATGCAGTCATAAGATCTTTCAGATGGCTCCCAGTTCAGTGAGCATTAGGATACATACTGTAAAGAAATGCCTTTTTTGTGGCAAGAAGCAGAGTTACATTTTAGATTAATTTAGCAGTGTTTCTTTTACTTCAACATTGCTGTTTAATATTGCCAGCAAAATGACCATAAATGGATTGAGATCCTACTCGGTCTTTGACAGGGTGCCCAGACCCTGAATTAGCATGCAAACTCAGCCTCTTCTTGTAGCTTAACTTTATTAGGTCTCGTCCACACTGTATTGTTTTCTTGACAAAACAGTGGAGGTGTACACACAGCAACACTCCTCCTGCCGATTTAACTCTCCTGCTAGGCCAATATAATAAAACCACCTGGATGAGATGCAGAGTTATATGCGACACAGTGTCAGTGTAGACACTGCATTGCTTATGTCACCTTAACTGGCCTCCAAGAGGTGTCCGACAATGCTCATCATGACTGCTCTGGTCACGATTTTGAACTCCACTGCCCTGCAGCCAGGTACACAGGCACATACCCCTCTCCTTTTAAAGCCCTGAGAATTTTTGAAATTCCTCTTCCTGTTTGCTCAGCATGGACAGCCCAAATAGTATCTTCCCAGCTGACCATGGCAGCGCTCTGCAGCAAATACGCTCCTTCCTGGAGTACACCGGAGTTGTTGGATCTGCGGGGAGAGAAGGCTGAGCAGTCACAGTTCTGCTCCAGCGGTAGGAACTTTGATACCCACAGGCAGATTGCTCAAGGCATGGCGCTCAAGGGGTACAAGAGGGAGACAGCAGTGCTGTGCCAAGATCTAGGAGCTGAGGCAGGCATATCAGAAGGCAAGGGAGGCCAACTCCACCACCAAGAGCCCTGTGGATACTTCAGGGAGCGGGGGCTGCAGGCAGCAGCCATGGAGTGAACCCTAAGGATGAAGGGATGGACAAGAAAGTGGAGTTGGAGGAGAATGGCGGACAGGCAATAGGACAGTCCAGCGGCGTGGCGAGCCAGGACCCGTTTTTAACTCTGGAGGGGTCTAGCCAGTCCCAGCACTCCAGCTATGGCATGCTGGATGCAGGAGAGGGACACTCCGGTAAGTACTTGTTGTGCTTCGATACTGCAGGGAGAAATGAAGTAGAGCTCCCCCCCCCAGAGTAGAAGAGGGATAGAAATAACCAATAGTAGCACTGAATGCTTCTGCTTCTCATTCCTTTGTGTTGCTAAACAGAGGGGGCCCTGCAGAAAAGTTTTTTGATGCACACCAAGATATCGCAGGAATCCTTCATAGAGATCTCTAGGAAATGTTTATGGAGGTACTCTGCAATCCTCTGCTGAAGTTTCCTTGGGAGGGCTGCCTTGTTCCTTCCCCCGTGGAAGGGAACTTTGCTGTGCCAATCAGCAATTATATCTGCAGGCAATAAAGCAGCACATGGACCCCATCTGCAGCCACATGCATGCAGGAGCTGTGGTTCTTGCTCCTGAGGGTATCAGCTTCTATCACCCCTGCCTGTGGAAAACTGTGCCAGTATTCAGAATAGTGTCCCAAGGCATCGTAATGATCCCCCCCCCCCGACACTCCCCCGCCCTTTGTCCCATCTTACCCCCTCCCCCTTGTGCCCAATTTACCATGGTTAGGGCTCTTGACATGCTGTGTGCCTGCCAAGGGCAGGTTTCCCAATAGTGCCTCGGTCTATTGTTTCTTCAGCTTCTGAGTCTGCTCCTGCACACTAGCCAAGCCTGATAAGGAGATAGACTCATAGACTTTAAGGTCAGAAGGGACCATTATGATAATCTAGTCTGACCTCCCGCATGATGCAGGCCACAAAAGCTGACCTACCCCCTTTCCCTTGACTCTGTTGTTGAAGTCCCCAAATTCTGTGATTTAAAGACTTCAAGTTGCAGAGAATCCTACAGCTAGTGACCCCTGCCCCCCTCCCCCCCAATGCTGCGGAGGAAACCTCCAGGGCCTCTGCCAATCTACCCTGGAGGAAAATTCCTTCCCGACCCCAAATATGGCAATCAGTAGAACCCCGAGCATGTAGGCAAGATTCTCCAGCCAAACCCTTATTAGCCATTGATGCTATTACCAGCGACGGCACGCTGTTGATTTGACTAAAATCACATTATCCCATTAAACCAGAGGAGTCAGGAGGTGCTGCAATCATCTGATGCTGCTGATAGTGAGCAGACCTTGGAGAGAGGCTATCAATGAAAAGCGGAGAATGGATAGCCAAGAGAGGAAACAGGCAGGAGTTGATGATACAGCTGGTCGAGGAGCAAACAAACATGAAGTCCCTGACTGCGCTGCAGGTGGAACACATTGATGCTCACCTCCCCTTTATGGAAAGAATGAATCTTTATCGATCTTCAATCCCCAATGGTTGCTGCTGAAATTCTTACACAGTGGCAATCAGAGCATTTGCCGAATACACTTAATGCATACACAGCAATTACTGGGGCCATACTACAGTGCAAGAAAACAATGCCTGGCTCAATGCATTATAGAAAGACATTACTGGGGGTCACTGTCAAAATGCTCCTTCAAAACACTCCCTCATTGGAATAGCCCCCCCATTCAGCCCCGCTAACAGCCCTGTATCTGGCTGCTCAAAAGCAGCCACCAGCCAATCCACCTCAAGGCTCCACCCCTGCAGAAGCTTTCCTCCCTTACTTTCACACACGTTATGCAGAGCACAGCAGGCTGTTATCACCATGGGAATATTTTCCTCACTGAGGTCTAACATGCCAAAAAGGGAGCACTGCAACCCTTTAATCTGCCAAAGGCACATTCAAGGGTCAGTCTGCACCTGCTCAGCTGTTGAAGCACTGCTTGCTGCTGTCAAGGTTTCCAATGTAAGGCTTCATGAGCCACGGGAGTAAGGTGTAGGCTGGGTCTCCAAGCCCATAGAATGATGGGACAAAAAAACTGCATCATGGGATGCTGAGCCTACCCCCATGTAGTTGTGCCGATGGGCACAAACGGTTTAATTACAGCGGCAGAGGATCATCAACGTAACTTACATTGACTTAATTTTGTAGTCAAGACATAGCCTTAGCAACTCAAAACCAGTAACATCAACCACAGCCTTCGCCTATGTCCATTAACCCATCCTGGAGGAAACAAGCTGCAGGCTGCCACAATGAGTCAGCTGAATGTTTCAGTTTTAGGCAGAGTACTAACTGGATGGGTCACCAGAAGAGCTCTGACCCCACTGTTACCACGATATTGGCTCAATTGGCCAATACTACTAAAAGTATACTGCATGAGCTACAGCCAATACACAAAACTGATATTAGGTACAGAAGTGGTCTGAGGGTGCAATTCAGACCTGGGCTGTTATAGTTAGGCTAGGGTTGAGGCCAAATTAAGGCTAGGGTTTGGTTTTCACAATGCTATAGTCTCATGAACTTAGTGGAGATTGAACCATTCTTTCACTCCTAGCGATGGTCCCTCCATAGCAAGGATGGAGCATATTGGCAGGATGGGGAAGCTTGGTCCCATACTATGACTACTCTGTCTAAATGGAGGGTTTTAAGTTCAGATCCTCAAACATATTTTAGGCACTTAACTCCAATTGATTTTAGTGAGTCAGGTGGCTAAATATCTTAGAGGATCTGGGCCTTAATCTCAGTGCATTTTTATGGATTGAATGGGTTTCAGGTCATTTATTTTAAATCATGCTGTGAAATATTGGTAGGTACTGCAAAATGGAATTTTAATAAGGTCATCATAAAAATAAAATAAAATGTTTGCTTTGTACACCCATGTATCTCTGGCATTTTATTATGCATGGTTTAAAAATATGGGGAGGTGAAATTATCACTAAAACCCTCCTCACTACTTCCCAAAAAAGAGTTCTAGTTCAAACAGTTGGTACAAATGAAGGTATATTTATGGAAGCCATTTTCAAGTGGTCCCTAGGGAAACCAGAACTCAAAACTGCAGGCAACTAAAAGGAAGTTAATGGGCGATGCTGATTATTGGACAGACTTATCAGGTATAAATGAGGATTTCTCAGTAATAGATTAACTAGAGTATCAGTGCGTATCAGTCTCTGTGTGGTAGACTGCCGTTGTCAGTTTCAAAGTTCAAACTGAAAACCAGCAGAGTCTGAATGAAGTCTTGGTTGAGGAAGACTTAAGGGAAAGTGAGGTAAGTGACACACTGAAACAGACAAGTTATGAATTTAGGAACAGTGATAAAAAGCAATACTTAATACTGTAGAGAAGCGTATGCAGCCATCTTGCTGTGATTTTCCTATGCTGATCTGCATCCCTGTGCTTGATTTTCAAAGGTTCCGAGCATGTGCAGCTCCCTTTGACTTCAGTTGGTGGTGGGGATGCTTGGCATTTCCGAAAATCCAGCTCACGGTGACAAACAGTCCCAGGTAATAGGGACAGCAGTTGGAAAGTGTTTAAAAATAAACACCTTCCTAAACGGGTTTAATGAATCTGAAGGGGGTAAGGGGAGATTATTAATTCAATCAACTCTCTCAATTTTCTCAGTTCATTTTCAGTGAAGTTAATAAAGTGCCTGTTTTCCTAGGTTTTTCCATAATGATTAAACAGTTATTCCCCCCCCGCCCCTTTGTTAATATGTCTTAGAAAGTTCAATTTCTGTACTTCAATAGTTAGAGGATGGATTCACGAGTTTGTTAAGCACTATTGCTACATGTAAGATCTAGTGTCTCCTGTAACATGAGGGCTAGTTAAAATAACCTCTTTATTTAGGGTCTGTTGTACCTGTTAAATGTGCAATGTTGGGTGACGGCCATTCTAAAATTATTCACTGCATATGAATTCTAGGAATATGCACACTAAATATCACAGTCCTTTAAACAATGTTTGTGAAATTTCTAGTGTCACTGCTTACCTAGACCAACCCTTTATTCCCAAATATGGGCATTGTCTTTTTTGATGCGTCTCTGAAATCCTAATTATTTTTAAACTATAAAATTTATGTAAAGTCCATTTGAGACAATCAATGGTCTGGATCCAGGTAGTAAAGGCTCTTAAGATACTACATTATTTTAAATTAATAGGCACTATAAAGAGGAGCTCTCTTTTTAGTTGTTACATTTGTGTATGTATACATTGAAAACAATTAGTTGCCGGTCCTCTCTATCACCATCAATCATCACCTTTCCCTTCCCTAGGTCTTACAGTGATTGGTGCTATACAAATCTAAAATGTATCATCCAGTGTGGTTGTAGCAGTGGTGGTACGAGGATATTAGAGAGGCAAGGTGGGTGAGTTAATATCTTTTACTGGAAACTTCTGTTGGAGAGAGACAAGCTTTCGAGCTTACACAGAGCTCTTCCTCAGATCTGGGAATGTACTCAGAGGTTAAGTCTACAAAGAAACTAGATATCCTCTGAGTACATTTCCTCTGGCTCACAGTGCTCAATCTGTGGCGCTATTATATAGCTGTGTAGACTTCCGGGCTCCACAGCCCAAGACAACTGCCAGCCATGGGTTTCTCTTTGCTGTGTAGACATGGTCAGAGTGTCACAGGTGGAACACATTGTTTACCATAAGTACAGTAACTCCTCACTTTAAGTTGTCCCTGTTAACATTGTTTTGTTATTAGGTTGCTGATCTATTAGAACATACTTGTTTAAAGTCATGCAATGTTCTGTTATAAGGTTGTTTGGCTCACCCCGCTCTGCCTGCCCGGCATTCTGGTTGGGGGCTTACCCCACTCCGCCTGCCCAGCGTTCCAGCTGGGGAGTGGGCAAGCCCTCGACCCCGCTCCCAGGCAGGAGCGCCAGGCAGGCGGAGCGAGTCAAGTCTCCATGCCCCAACCCCGCTATGCCCCTGCCTCAATCAAGCTTCACAATCACCATTTGTGAGTACAGTATTAAATTGTTTAAAAAACTTATACTGCATATGTATATGATGTCTTTTGTCTAGTGAAAAAAAATTCCCTGGAACCTAACCTCCCCTATTTACATTAATTCTTATGGGAAAATTGATTTTGCTTAACATGGTTTCACTTAAAATAGTGTTTTTCAGGAACATAATTACAAAGGTTAACTGAGGAGGTACTGTAGTTAATACATATTTCAAGGGACCATTCAAGATGAAGTAGCCTGTTAACATGAAAAACTTCAACCATCATCACCCGTACATTAAAAACTCTCTGGAACATACTGACACCAGCAAAGGGGAAAAAAAAAAAACAAAAAAAACAAAACCCACAAACCACACACACCAAAAGCTTGTCTCTCTCACCAACAGAAGTTGGTCCAATAAAAGATATTACCTTACCTACTTTGCCTCCCTAAACTGGATTACACAAATTTCTAGAGTTACAACCTGAAGAGTCTGGAATGTTGGCAGATGTTGCTATGCCAGCATCACCTTGGAAACGGGTAGAGGGCACCTGTTCTGGAGTGTTTGTTCTGGAACAGGAACTTCTGAATCGCCCTCTATTGACAGCTTTGGGACAGTTTGGGGACAACATTGACCTGTGGTACCACTCAAGTGTGCAACTCTAAACAGCTGTTTGACAGAGGATCTGGGCTCTGTCTTCACCTTAGAGGATGGCTGCTGGAACAGCATCTGAGCTACCCATATGGTGGAGGACAGGCTCCCCAAGCTGTTCCCCATGTTTTGTGGGGTTTGAGCGGCTTCCGTCATGCCATCAGATTTCTAGGGCTAGATTAAGGCTTAACTCACAAAACACAGTCATTTGGGAGCTACAGAACTTACTCCTTTCCCTTCTGTTCTCTCCCTGTCACCTTCTCATCTGTAGGGGCTCTCCCACCCCCTCCCCCATTGTTCTCTCCTTAGCTGGATTGTTTCCCCTACATTGGTCAGTTATCCTCCTTAGTTTCTCTCAACTCCCTCCTGGTTCTTCCTGATTCTGAAATCTCCTGATATGGGAGATCTGCTGATGTGGGACAATTGCTATGGCACCTCAAATTGGGGTTCCCTATTTGTGGATAGCAAGGGTGGACAGTGGATACAGAGGAATGCTCCTTGGGGTCAGCCACAGATACTTCTCTGATGGGCAGTGTGCAGAGTCAAGTGCCAAAGTGCTTCAGTCAGAGCAGGTCAAAGTGCTGCAAGATGCAGTTCTTATGGTTTAGTGGTTATTTTTGAAAGTTGCTTAGGTATCACCCAGCTAAAACAGCTGTTAATATTTGTTCTGGATTTGCTGAAACAGGTGTGTGGACAGAGGCAGATACAATGTGTGATACCGACGAGATGACCATCAATCTTCTCTTGGTTGGAAGGACCCAAAGTGGCAAAAGTGCTGCTGGGAATAGCCTTCTGGGCAGCTTTGACTTTGACAGCCATCTATCCCCAAGCTCCGTGACCACATGCTGCCGTCTCGGATGCAGCTGCCGCATCTCAGCCTTCACACGCCGAAATAGCCATGAGCTAGCCCTGCGGGTTCACGTGATGGACACACCAGGGTATCCTCACAGCAGCCTGAGCAAAGAAGAGGTGCAGCAAGCGATGAGGGCAGCTCTGGCTCAGCACTTTGGAGATGAGGGCCTTCACCTAGCACTCTTGGTCCTGAGAGCTGACTTGCCTCTTTGTGAGGAAGAAAGTCACACGATTCAGTTAGTCCAGGTAAAAAATCTTGTACATACTGGCAACTCTATTTTCAGAAGTAGGAATCCTCAAACGGTATCAGCTGAAGTAGAAAGGAGACAGGTAGGTGCAGTTTACGCACCCACCTCTCCCTCCCACAGTCCAAGCGTGTTCTAGCTAAAACTCAGTGGCATTTCTGTGCTGCAGACCAACTTTTCATGTTAAATTTGATGGAAGAAAGTTAAACACAGAACAGGTGGCCAAGTATTATTCACGGTTATCAATTATAGGAGAGCAGAAAGGGGCCTGTGAGTCTGGTTTACCCATTAAGAATGTTTTTCTCCCCCCTCCTGCCCCCATAATAGGATTTACATGTATTGTCTTTTGAGGTTTATCATCAAGGACCCAGACCTGTTGAGAAGAAATGCTACTTTAATCATTTGCAGGTAGAAGCTAAAACGAACTATGTTAAACACAGAGTGAATTAAGAGGTTTTGAATTGCACAAAACCCAGAGGAATGTTAAAAAAAAAAAAAAAAACACCACCAACACCTTTCCACCAGAACCTTAACTCCGCCCCCTAAAACACATATGCATTTTCCAAGAATTGTACTTGGTGAATGTTAAGTATTTAAATGTTTATATAATAATTTGTAGCTAAAACAAGAGGAACGTTTGATCAAAGCCACTGCTATTATAGTAAGACAGTAGAACCTCAGAGTTATGAACACCAGAGTTACAAACTGACCGGTCAATCACATACCTCATTTGGAACCAGAAGTATGCAATCAAGCAGCAGCAACAAAAAAGCAATACAGTACCATGTTAAGCATAAACTATTAAAAATAAAGGGAAAGTTATAAAAAAAATCTGACAAGGTAAGGAAACTTGGTTTTTGGTTTAAAGTAAAATGTTTAAAAGCAGCATTTTCCTTCTGCATAGTAAAGTTTCAAAGCTGTATTAAGTCAATGTTCAGTTGTAAATGTTTCAACAAACAACCATGTTCAGAGTTATGAACATTTCAGAGTTATGAATAATCTCCATTCCCGAGGTGTTCATAACTCTGAGGTTCTACTGTACTACTATTCTGCTTTTTTATAGCAGTTGTCATTGGATCAGTTCAAAGCACTTTACAAATAAAAAAAAGTTTGTCAAAACTCCCCTGTGAGGTAGAGGTTATTCCCATTTATCAGATAATATCTCCATCTGTGGTTTCCTTAAGTGAATTGCCCATGGCCACATAGGTACCTTTAAGTATAGCTCAGATCATCTCTCTCTCGTATAATACCAATAGTGTTCAAAGCTAAGCAGGGAGTAATATACTTTACATTTCTTTAGCAACTTTCTTGTGGTGGGGATTCACTATAATAAATGAATGATGGATTTCCACTCCATACGGCTAAATGCAGTGCCTTGCATAATGACAGGTTTCAGCTGCTACTCTATAATAAATGAGTGTTTCAATCTCCCTCTCCTTGTGCTGGGGTGGAGACTCCTCCCACAGCCTTAGCTGGAATTCACCCAAAAATTGCTCTGACACTTAGTAACAACAACAAAAACGTCACTCACCTTCTCATAACTGTTGTTCTTCGAGATGTGTTGTTCGTGTCCATTCCAAACAGGTGCATGCATGGCAGCTGGAAAACTTTTCCCCTAGCAGCATCCATCGGGTTGGCCTGGGCGCCCCCTGGAGTCACACCTTCATGGCGCTCAATATAGTGCCCTGCCAACCCACCACCCTCGCAGTTCCTTCTTGCCAGCTACTCTGACAGAGGAGTGGGAGGGTGTGGTGTTCATGTCCATTCCAATACCCATCTCAAAGAACAGTTACAAGAAGGGGAGTAACTGTTGTTTCTTCTTTGAGTGCTTGTTCATGTCAACTCCAAATCAGGCGACTCACAACCCCAAGTTCAGGAGGCAGGGTCTGAGTCATCCACTGATTGGAAGAGCAGTGCTCTTCCAAAGGCCGCATCATCTCTGGCCTGCGGGGCGATTGCATAGTGCAAGATGAAAGTGTGTATGGAGCAGCAAGGATGTCAACCATAGTGTCAGCATCCTCTACCACCTCCTCTGCCTGGATCCCCAAGTTCTGGGCCACCCATCGCAGCAGCTGTTGTAGGACCCTGTTGTCCTCCAGGGCCGGGGCTATCGATGTCCCCGCCATGGTCTGATCTGGGGAGAATGAGGAGGAAAGCCCTGGCAATGGGCCCTGCTCACTCCCCTCAGCACCCAGGGGGTCACATGGTACCTGGTATTGCTGCGCCTCCACATCAGCAGCCTGCAGTGCTGGGACCACCATAACCAAGATTGTTGGTATTGAGGTTGCCGATGCCAGTGCCACAGCTGCTGCTGGTGGTGCCAGTGGAGAGATGAAGGACATGAAGGACATGGATCTGGACCTTGACCACTGGTTCTGTCCTTAATGATATGCCCAGGGTGTCCAGAAGGGCTAGAGTCGGGAGTTGCCACTGCAGTGGCCATGGCACCGGATAGGGCTTTCAGTCACGCCGGGACTTGGACCTTCTGTTCCTGGTCCTATTGGAGAGGTAGGATTCCGACTCCGAGGTCTCTGAGAAGGAGTGGCGTTCTGTGGTGCCAGCGAGCAGTGCCAGGAACTGGGAGGGACCAGTGCGGCTCCCCCACATGGGTGGACTGTGCCGGGGAACGGCACGCTGGAGATGAAGATCGGCACGCCATTATAGCTGGCTTGCCCCTTGACGGAATCGGGGGCTGAGCAGTCACGGGCGACTTGTCTTGCCTCTGTGGGGAGGACGGCGCCATGAGGCGCACAAGGTCCTGAGCTGCCTCGAACGCCTCTGGCGTAGAGGGGAGGTGGAGCTCTCCGCCATGTCAATCCAGAGTGTGGTGAGGGTTCAGACTTGACTGGACCCCCAAAGAGGTAGGAGTTAATGAGACCCTGGGAAGCAGAGGGGCCGAGGTCACATAGCCCAGTTTGGGTCTCCCTGACGCAGGCTCCTTGGGCTTGGAAGGGGGAGAGCAACCTCTCGCTGGCCTTTTCTTTTTCTGGGGCATCAGGGACTGAGACCAGTGCCTCAGAGAAGATTATGTACGGGTGGAGCTGTGGTGGTGCAGTGACTCCTTGGGGTCCTTTTGTGTGTGCCAAAGCATTGAGCACTGATGAGGAGGTGCTGGGTTCTGCCGACCCTGGGTCGGATTGTGGCTGGAGTGCTGCCTTCATGAGAAGCATCTTGAGCCTTTGCTCCCAGTCTTTTAAGGTCCTAGGGCAAAAGCCTTTGCAAATTCTGTACCTCTCCTTCTGGTGGCTCTCCCCGAGACACCACAGACAGGAAGAGTGCGGGTTGCTCTTAGAAATAAATTTTCCAGTCCTCTCAGAGTTTGAACCCTGGGGACCAGGGCATACCCTGGTGCTGGGGGGAACGTTGGTGGGGGACCCCCAAAAGGAAACTTATGACCTAACTACTAATACTAAACTAACACTAGTAAACTGAGAACTATAAACACGAAGAGCAGACACTGCCCAAACGTGCTTGCAAAGCAAGAGCAACAGGTTGTTCCAGCTAGCCGTCACTGGCAGTAAGAAGGAACTGAGGGGGTGGCGGGTCGACAGGGCTCTATATTGAGCACCATAAAGGCGCGACTCCAGGGGGCGCCCAGGCCGATCTGATGGATGCTGCTAAGTGAAAAGTGTTCTGGCTGCCATGCACGTACCTGATTGGAATAGACATGAACCACCACTCGAAGAACCTCCTATTTTATCAGTGACAGTCACCTTAATCAGCAACATGTCATCCCAGAGTCCCTCAGTCAATGATCAGGGGAATCATTTACCATTGAACTCTGGCTGATCCCTATGGACAGTATGACGCAAACTTATGGTTTGACTCAGAATCCTGGTTCCTCTAGCAGTTGCTGGATCTCAGGCTGCGCCACACTGGTTCTCAATTCCATGCTTTAATCTAAATCTAATTTAATTTAATTTAAAATAGACCACATTGGTTTCACAATAGAAAACTGTTACTGTAGTCAAAGCAAATATATGGTGACTCTCTAATTCCAGCTCAGGCAGGACTAACTCTTTTTTTTTGGGGGGGGGCAGGTAAAAACCTGCTAAAAGCTAAATTCTTTTCTGTTCCTCACAGACAATTGAAAATTATGTTTTTCTAGGGGGCAAGTAGTTTTGGTGGTGTTTTGGGGGACGTACTGGGGGTGGGAGAGGCTGTGGAGAGAGAAGAAATTCCTTTCCCTTGAACTTTTCCATTGGAAATTTCTCAAATACTTCTCATATGAATAAGCTTCTTTGAAAAAGTCAGCCAGCAGGGGGAATGTTGATTATCCTTTTCATAGTGTCTATACTAAGCACTATAGGGATGAACTTTCTAAAGAGCTACATAATGTTACTCTGACCTAGTAGAGAAAAATAAAGCTTCCATTACCTGGTGCTTTTGGGAGAAGGCCCACAGGCAAGGAAAAGGAGAAAATAATCAGAATTCTTTGTCTTAGCCTTTCCATATGTTATTGGCCAACTTTCTCTGTTGGAAAAGAGATGAAAGATGTTATGAAATAAGCAAATGGGAGATGATCCTGTCTCTCCCCCACCCCCATTTGAATGGAAACCTACTACTTTTGTTTCATGTTTCTGTTATAATTATGGTTCACAGTTGATATAATGGTTGCCTATTTATTTCTAAAAGCCCAGATGTTATGATATCATCAACCAACCAGGGCAGGGCAGCTAGCTGGATCTTGGAAAAGTATGTATATTCTGAACAATAATGTTTATACTTTAACTAACTGTTCTAAAAGGACATTGGAACTACGAAAACCTTTTAGCAATCAGCAACAATTCTTGATAAGTCACAATAATCCTCTCCATATTAGGGGTAGCATATCGATAAGCCACCTAGAATATATTTACACCTTTCTGGATTTTCATTTATTGGCGTGGTCTTGTGAATTGAGCACAGGACACGGGGCGAGAAATCCCCAAATTCTAGTATTGACTTCAATGCTCACTTGCCTGACCCTGAGCAAACCACTTAACTAACAAAATTAATAGGCAGCTGCTTTAAAACAAACAGAAGGAAGTACTTGTTCACACAATGCACAGTCAACCTGTAGAACTCATTGCCAGTGGATGTTGTGAAGGCTAGAAGTATCAATTGGTTCAGAAAAGAATTATATAACCTAATGGAGGACAGGTCCATCAATGGCTACAAGTCAAGATGGTCAGGCATGCAACCCAATGCTTTGGGTGTCCCTAAACTTCCAACTGCCAAAAGCTGGGACTAGATGACAAGGGATGGATCACTCGATAATAGCCCTGTTCTGTTCATTCTCACTCAAACATCTGGCACCAGCCACTGTCGGAAGATAGGATAGTGGGCTAAATGCATAGGCACTGACTCGGGGGGGGCTCCGGGGGGGGGGCAGAGCCGGGGGGGGGGGGGGGGGGGAGACGGGAGAGAATAAAATGGTGGGTGCTGAGCATCCCCCCTCCCCATCAAAACCTCCCCCTCCCCCCAGTGCACCGGTGAGCCCCCTGGATCAGCACCATCTCCTCCCTCCCCATACTTCCCACCCACCATGAAAAGCTGTTTCACTGCATACAGGAGGCTGCGAGGGAGGGGGAAGGAACGAGGATGCGGCATGCACAGAGAAGGGGGCAGAACTGGGCGGGAAGAGGTGGGGTGGGGTTTGGAGCACAGGCAGGAATAGATAGGGCAGGGGTGCGGCCTTGGGGGCAGGGGTGGAGTGGAAGCAGGGCATGATTCAGAGCCAGGATAGATTGGATAAATGGACTATAAGGTGGATAGAAAGCTGGCTAGATCATTGGGCACAACGGGTAGTGATCAACAGCTCGATGTCTAGTTGGCAGTGGATATCAAGCGGCATGCCCCAGGGTCAGACCTGGGGGCAGTTTTGTTCAACATCTTCATTAATAATCTGGATGATGGGATGGATTGCACCCTCAGCAAGTTCGTGAATGACACTAAGATGGGGGGAGCGGTAGATACGCTGGAGGATACGGATAGGGTCCAGAGTGACCTAGACAAATTGGAGGGTTGGGCCAAAAGAAACCTGATGAGGTTCAGCAAGGACAAGTGCAGAGTCCTGCACTTAGAATGGAAGAATCCCATGCACTGCTATAGGCTGGTGACCGACTGGCTAAGCAGCATTTCTGCAGAAAAGGAGCTGGGGATTACAGTGGATGAGAAGCTGGATATAAATCAGCAGTGTGCTCTTGTTGCCAAGAAGGCTAACGGCATATTGGGCTGCATTAGTAGGAGTGTTGCCAGCAGATCAAGGGAAGTGATTATTCCCCTCTATTTGGCACTGGTGAGGCAACTGGAGTATTGCATCCAGTTTTGGACCCCCAGTTATAGAAAGGATGTGGACAAATTGGAGTCCAACAGAGGGCAACAAAAATTATTAGTGGGCTGTGGCATATAACTTACGAGGAGAGGCTGAGGGAACTGGGCTTATTTAGTCTGTAGAAGAGTGGGGGAGATTTGATAGCAGCCTTCAAGTACGTGAAGGGGGAATTCCAAAGAGGATGGAGCTCGGCTGTTCTTAGTGGTGGCAGATGACAGAACAAGAAACAATGATCTTGAGTTGTAGCGGGGGAGGTCTAGGTTGGATATTAGGAAAAACTATTTTACTAGGAGGGTGGTGAAGCACTGGAATGGGTTACCTAGGGAGGTGGTGGAATCTCCATCTTTAGGGCTTTGTCAAGCTGGACCTTAGAAACCTCTGGCTGGGATGATTTAGTTGGGGTTGGTTCTGCTTTGAGCAGGGGGTTGGACTAGATGATCTCCTGAGGTCTCTTCCAACCCTAATCTTCCGATTCTAATGCTCCTTCCACAGGCAGATTCCCAAACATTACTTATAATCAACTCTTCTGGGTCTTGTTCTGGGCTTTGCAGTACTTTGTCCCAGAAGAACAGAACTAATTTGACTATCATAAATGGTGATGTGATCTCTAGCTGTAGATGGTACTTGACACTGTTAATCATACATAAAAGGTACATATTTAAGAAACGTGGGGTAGATAGAAAAGATGTATACAAGAAAGACCTTTATATTTCTAATGACACTATGTATTAAGAATTCAGACCTCACTGATATTTTGAAACTAAATTGACTAATCAACCTAATTATTACAGCACTTTAATCTGATTTAAAACTGGTAACTTTCAGTATTTACACAATATTAGAACACTTAATACAATTTGGCTGATATAATTCATGTTCTGCACATACCTAAATACTCCCTATTGAATATGATATTCTTCATTTTGTGCCAATATATTGTACATTGTTGCTGTGTGAAGTTAAACCACCCACGAACATCACATCACCTTGAGAAGTGGCTGCATTTCCATGGTGGGTGAAGAAATTCTTCTATATCAACTGTGTATAACACTGAGTTCCTTTAAGGCACTAATACCAAGATCCAGAGTGATAGTTCTTCTCTGAAGATGTACATACCAATCCCACTTCAAGAACAGGCTGGGTTCTCAAACATATCTTCAAGGAGCAATACTGCATGATGTGGAAGTGTTTTCTATCTCTAATTTCTAAGTTAACCTAAGCTATTAAGTTACTTTATAAAAGCCTATTGGAACATTCAGATTTGGATGTTTAAGAATAAAAACTGTATTAATCTTACCTGTTTCATGATCACAGACTATTTTTAAAATACTAAATAATTAGAGTTGTCAAAATATAAGAAATTAAAGACTGGATTCTGTAAAGCATTGGGCCTTAAATCTTTTAGATTTAAGCTCTTACAGCAGAAATTGATACCTGGGTTCTATGGAAAAATAATGGTGGACTAGAATTCCTTATGTTCTCTCAATTTTGGCTATACATAATATTTTTTTCTTATCTGCAAGCATGGCCCCCAGAGTTTGTACAGAGCACCACGGAGATCAACAGGACTCTGCAATGGCAAAAAGATGTTGATGCAAGATACAGCCTTGCACGTCCCCAGTTACAGACACTTTTGCTTAAATTGCGTTTTAGTATCAGATGCTTTTGAAATAAAAATCCAAATGAATAATGTATGCTACAAGCATAAATTTGCTCTTGCATCACCCATTCTGCTTACTTGTTTGAAAGAATATTGTCAAGATATTTTTTTCAAATTGTCCTTTATTTACTAGTAACTCCTGGAAGATTAAAACTGAATAGTGTTTTCCTTGTAGCGTCACCCATGTTAGCATGCATACAGTAAAAAGGTTGCTAACAGGTGCAGGAGGGGGAGGGACATTTTCTTTTCTTTGATGAAAAAGCAATGAAGCAGCAGAAGCATACAAAGAATTATACTGACACGCTGAACAGATAAGAAAATAAAGGCGTCACACTTTGAGTCTGATTCTTGAGTGTACTTTCAAACAAAATGTGCACTGTAAATACAATTTACTGTAAAACAATGCAAGGCAAACCAACAAAAAAGGAATCTTGAAATTAATTTTATAGGCAACAAGCTTTAAAGGCTTTCATAAAAACAGACCCAACTGAGCTTCATTTAAAATGGGAACATAAGCATCAGTTAGCAGCCCTACCAGGGAAACTTGTTTTTTCTCCCCTCATCCATGACTATACATAAAAAAAATAGGAACGCTCTATTTACAGATATCCAAGTCCATCATGCCATATTAACAGTTCTCAACTGTATTTTTAGTATTGCTTGGCATCAGATTATGTTTTCACAAACACAGTATGAATGTCTTACATAATTAACTTTCATATCTTAGTAGGAAAAGATCACTATTCCTGTATTTCAGAAACCTTTGTGGGTTGATGAAGTTATTTTGTTCTTTTGGATGGAGTGGGATGCAAATTCCATATGAGAGCTTTATACAATCTGCTTTATAGTGACCATAAAGAAGTCTCTTGACCACTTATCAATTATAAATGGTATTAACACCTTTGAAGGTCAAGGAATCATAGCCATTTTCTTGCAATTCAAACTGTATGATCTGGCTTTCTGCCAGAAAGAGAACGCTTATTGGTCTGTCAATACATATATACACACACAATCTATTCTGGTGTATGAGGAGGGAGATGGGAACAAGAAATGATAACTATTTGAGATTTGTTTATCATTACAGGAACTTCTGGGTCCCACATGGAAAAACTTCACTGCAATCCTATTTACGCATGCAGACAAGGTAGAAGAGGCAGGATTAACTGGAGACGAATACTTGCATATTGCCTCTGATACCCTGTTAAACCTTTTGAGCTCAATACAACAGAGATACATTTTTGTAGACAACCAGGCAAACACACTCCAACAGGAAAGAAAAACAATCTTAAGAAAAATCATGGAATTTATAAGACAAAATAGTTACCAGGTGCTTCTAGTTAAATAAATTGATGGTGACAAACACAAATTACCTCTCAGGTACTCATTTACTGACAGCCATCTTCTTTTCTACTTTGGGATAAAATGACATGCAGAGATGAGGACTCTAGAAGTCAGCACTAAATGCTTGGGGTATTCATGCCCAAATCAACATTTGCATTTAACGTATCATAAAATAGATGAAAACTGTTTAGACTACAAAATTAGCTACCATAAACATGTATAGTATGCCTATCACCCTACTATCTAACAGCCATTATCACACCAGATCAGATTCAGGTTGAATTCTGGACAGTGTCCTTATTACTGTGTTTACTGATATTACACCACAGATCATCATGTTTTATACTGTAGCTCATGAAGAGCAGATTACTGAGTAGAAAATAAGAATATGTATGTTCTAAACCATTGTAGTGTTGCTGTGCATTATTGAATAGCTACTACATCCTGCCTGAATTGACTGTCCTTCAGATTCTTATTTTTTTGCACTTGATTCTACAGTCTTTACTAAGATAGAAGCACAGTTTGCAAAGACCTTTCAGATCTTACAGTCTGAAAGTCTCATACTGTAATCTATTTTTCCCACCTTACTTCATAATGAAACCTAATTTGCACAGTTTTAACTTCTTAAAGAATATCAGACCTCCTTGGCTGAGTAGATTATAAGGCAGTTTAAATAGCTCCCGTGTTTTGAAGATTATTCAGGAGTATTTGGAAGAACTAATTATTGTTGCTAGTTCCCAGATGTATGCAAAATTAGTACTGTGGGGGTATATATACAAAGCACATCTAAAAACATTTGTATTCATCTTTCCTTTGTGCCTGTCTCTTAATTTTATATTATTGTCATTTTGTTGTTTTCCCAGCTTAATGGATGATGTTCAAAATCTGGAAAATTTAAAGACTGAGAAATTTATTTTATTATTTCAGTGGTTAGACAATAGATGGACAGTAAATGAAACACAAACACTTGGAAATATATTTAAACAGTTATTGGGGATTTGAAAAGGTTAGTTGTGAATTGATATAGTGCTGCCATTGCCAGCTCATGACTTTATATTAATTGTGGCTACTTCCTTTTAACATGTGATGCAGTAAAATAGCTTATTTTAGAGTGTAAAAATTAAATTAGCTGTTCCTGTCTCAGTAAAGTATGTGATTCTGTATACAATGTATGTCTGAAGAAATTTCATGTAGGAGTTAAAATACAAAAATGGATTCACTTGATTTTTGTTTCATGCAGCAGTGCAGTACTAAAATTGAATTAAATTAATTTTGTTGGTCAGAATCTATTCTTCAGTGATGATTTATGGGTATGATCCACCACATTCACTTCGGTTAAATTAGAAGTCTCTGCTTAGGAGCAGTCCAAAACTACACGGGCAGAGGACTATGACATATCATGAGTTCCATCTATCCACTGTCAGACCACTAACTCTACACTACCTGAATACCTGGCATTAGAGACCTTTATCCATGAGGGCCCCTGCTTCCTGAGTAACTCTGTGGGTTGCAGTGGTTCTCAACCTATTTATCATTGTGGGCCGCAACCAATACTACTTGTATGGCCCTGAGGATGTCACATGGGCCGCAGCTCAGTGCTGATTGGGCCGCAGGTTGAGAACCACTGGTTTAGAGTGTAGAGTACTTCTCCATCCCTTTCTAAACTAAGCCCAAATATCCTCAGGATCTGCATCCCTTATTCCATTGAAAAAGGCTCAAACATTTAATCTACCTAGTTAATAAATGTGCACATTATTTAATTAGTCTAATCTGCAAAGTGAACAAGGTGAATGAGTGTATTTTGAAAATGTCAGTCACACATTCATACATTTGGAGAAGAAGAGATAAAAGAAAAATAAATCAGTCATGCCTTGGGGGGAGGGGTATATATATTCATGTCTTTATTGTGCTCGCACTGCTTTCCATTTAAGCCTCTGAACAGTTTCTCAGTAATTGGCTTTATTTATTTGATTCCACTGCTCGCCATGGTCTGAGCCCTGCAGACCCCCTTCCCCTTCACTTCAAATGGAACTCCTTTGTATGTAGCAATGCATTGGTCATTAGTATGAAGGTCAGGTTGAATCTGCTCCCAGATCTTCTTCTTGGGATTAAGTTCCTTCTCAGGTTCTCCTGTTTAAATAAATAAATAAAAAACAAGTAGCAGACATGAAACAAAAGGAAGAGTATGGGCTGTATGTACATGTGAGAGAGTGTAGTAACATTTTCCTTTGAGAATTTGTTCCAAGTGATACCGGCTGCCAAAAAATTGTCACTTTATCAAGCCTCAGAGTGAAAATTGTCAAGATGATAAATCTTAATTGTATTTTTTGGGTTGGGTACTTTCTGATCCTTACTTGATAGTACTGTAGGTCCCTAGAGAAGAAAATTTTACATAGCTAGCTATAATACATAATCACAAGGAGGTAACATTGTGTCAGCATTGGGATTACAAAGGAAAAATGGGGAAAAAGTTTTTATTTAATGATTTTGAGATATGTCAGAAACACAAAGTAAATATTGAACATAGGAACATATTGTCCAGGTAGGCTTAGGCTCATCTACAGCACTGGGCAGTGAAGTTTTATATGTTTGTTTTAGACAGTGTAGGCATATGAAATCTGTGCTGAGTAAATGTGAAAGGCGCCCAGCCAATCGACAACTCTGGAGGGTGAGAGAAAGATGGTCCTGTAATTAGAGTGCTACCCTGGGACTTGAGAGACCCATGTTCAATTAACTTCTCTGCTACAGACTTCCTGTATGTCCTTGGACAAGTCACATCTTTATGCCTCCTCTTTTCCCCATCTGTAAAATGGGGAAACAGTACTCTCACATAGGTGTTGTGAGGATAAATAATTAAAGATTGTTTGATAAAGGGGGCCATGGAAGTACCTAACTAGCTTTTTTTCACCTACTTTTGTGGAAATGCTGCAAACAGCTAAAGGATGAATAGTGGAACAAAAAAAATAAATGTTATACCTGTTCCAAAATATTCCTCCTGTTTGCATTTCTTGCCTGTCCATTTAAAAAATGACAAGGAAACCAAAAAATTAACCTGAATAAATTCCTCTGTTGCCAGTTTAAAAACAATTTATACTGAATGAACTGCTGCGTGCCAACATCATCTTTCATGATATAAATAAAGCATGACAATCAATTCGTTGTACCATTTATTTTCCTTTGCAAAGACCAAATGGATTTCAGATCTCCTAAAGTAAAACAAGACTCCGTCATTTAGCCACAATGCCTTGGGGTGTTTTTAACCCTTTTTATGAGATTCATGTTAGTAGACTGAAGAGCACAAGGGAAATTATAAACATTTCCACTGGGTTAGGGCCCAGTTTAATAATAAATAGCCTCCAGGGGAATTAATTCCATTTCACTGTCAATATTTCAACTTGCTAAGAGTCTCAATTCAGCCCAATTATTGCACATACAATTAAAATGTTATGTTTCAAAAATCACAGCACATATATACTTTATGGGGAAAAAATTATATCCCCAAAAGGTAGCACAATAGCTAGTGTGCTTGGAAGCAACATGACTCATCAACAAGCTGTGCTCTCCTTAAGGGGAAACTCCTATGTTCTCTGTGGTAGCATACTTCAGTGATAAGCATTTTCATGTTCTCATTCCATCCCTTCTACTCAGTCCTTGCCAGCCCAGGAAGAACACTTTAGTGTGGGAGGTGGGGAATCAGGCTCTTGAGAAAGACTTCAACAAATTCAGTCAGGAAGATGTCCTAAGCAATGAGGTTCTCTTCCTTGACTGGTTAACCAAGAGGTCTATCCTTAACATTAGCCAATAACAGCTACATACTACTTAGTTGTGATGGTGAGATAAAAGGCAAACACAATTATCTTGCATGTGAAATAAGGTTCTTACTGGCTTATATGAGGAACAGTCATTAAGCAAGAGAAGAATAATAGAGGGCCCCAAAATGCATAAGGAAGGGAAAAAACAAGCTATTGTCCTCAAATGGATGAGCCATTCCAACTCTGCCAGCTAATTTTTGTCATTTAGACACTTCAGAAAACTGGGTGCTTAGCTTGTGTACCCTTGCTGATAGTTCTAAAGAAAAGTTACTTCAGCCTGGCTCTGACTCTGTAATTTCCATAGCCTTTCCCCCCCCCTCCCCCCCAAATGGGCTTCCACTGCAGGCCAACTTCTCTGTTGAATAGGTTGGCCTGTGACAATGCCAAGATTCAATGCACCAGTAAGAAATTGTTTCTCACAAATGGAGCACTTAATTACATCCATGTCTTAACACTTGCAGAACTAATTGTATGCTTTAAAAAAAAAAAAAAAAAATCTAGAACACTGTCCTGTACTAAATTCACAAAAAGTCATTCCTTTATACCAAAATGGATATATAGCAACTAACAGTTATTAAGCAGAATAGCTACTAAACAATTGTACTGTTCAGAAGGTGAAATCTACCTTGTTCCCCCCCCCCCTCCCCAAATATTACGAAAAGCAAATGATTTTTTCAAGGATAAACTAAAATCTGACTTTTATTACACAAACACTTTCTGGATCTTATTAAGGGTATCTTTGGAATCCCAAGTTGAGCTCTCGTGGGATCTGTGGTGAGCTTGTATTAGATTAGCACAGGCACCACTTTTAAACATTACCAGAGCCTCTCCCGTACTCTGCCGCTTTGTATCCCTTTCTCTCATAAGACAAATAATCCTCTGAAAGGATATCTAAAAATAAAATGGAGTAAAATTACGGTCACAATGATTTTCCCACCCTCTTCTCATGGATGTGAAACATGCTGAATCTGCCAAAGAACCAAATGAAATGTATCAAACTGTACAAGTACTATCAAAGTATTAAAAACCTAAGATAAAAATAATAATGCCACCTAGTGCTCTTTAGAAAGCAGTCTGTATCATTACCCCCAATTTATGCAGAGATAGGGAAACTGAGGTACATAAAATGAATTTAACTTGCCCAAGATCACCCAGCAGCGAGTGGCAGAGCCGGGAACAAAATCAAGGGCTTCTGATTGCCAGCTGAGTGTTCTGTTTACTAGGCAACACTACCACAAAAGAGAAGCCAGTTGACTATGCACTGTAATTGTGCTGGATAGATCTTTCCATCCCACCACAGTTTAGTGATTTGCATTAGAATCTATCTTAGGATTTTATAATGCTGCCATCATCAGAGCACCTAGGTACAAAGAAGGTAAGGAAAATGTGATTCAGTACCTCGAAGCAATTTAACAGAAATATACATTCGTTTACCACTGGGGAAAAAAAAAAGTAGGACTGAAGATAGAGCTTAACAGCTGGTGTTAGTTTCTTATCACTGGGAGAGGTAACTGAGCAAAAAGTGGAAAGCATCCATATACCAAAGTTTTGATTAAAGGAAGTTGTTTATACAGACTATCCACTGCACAGCAGGTTTAGAATAATCTGAATTTCTCTTGTAACTGGTTAACCATCAATTGAAACATGAACCATTTTTAGACCAAAATTAGTATTTTAACCATAAATCTCAAGTGACAAATTTGTGGTTGCTGCAGCATTTCTCCATCCCTTTTTTTAATGCTTCTATTGTACTGTTACAGAGAAGGGAGGATTTTACTGCAAATTGTGTAACTATTAAAAATGACTGTGTCTGTGAAGTGGGGTGGAGGAGAAGGGAGTGTCTGTATGTGTGTGGAATCATTTGCTATGACCTTCATCAAGCAGGTGATTTCACTAAAGTAGAATGTAAACTTTATGAAGTTCTTAATATGAAAAAGACCCCTTTCAAAGTTGCAATTTCTTGTGGTTTTGGGTATGAAAGGTGTAAGACTTCTTTCTCATTTTTGTGAAGTAAAATTTAATTACAGTTGTTAATAGCAACTGCATAGCCCAATGTCCCTTAGCAAGATATTCTCTAAAAATACAGAAAGGGAGGAATTTGAGGAAATTCTCCAGTTTCTGCAGAGGAAAAAAAATTGTAAGTTGTAAACGTTAAATCGGAAATGGCTAATGTTCATGACAACTAAAATGAACATGGAAAGTTACCCAGTGCCCTCCCAAAAAACTCCCCTTCACCATATGCAGTATCAGTCTGTTATTTTTAAACATGAGTCCACTCTGCTTGACTTGGGACAGCTGGGTCTGCTTTGGGGTTGCTTTTCTGTTGTTGCCGCTGCTGCTACACAAGCTTTCAGTCTTCAAATTAAAATCAGACCCAGCTGTCCTTTCTATTTTAATTTCAGTGACTCAAACTGAATGTTCGTGGTTTAAATTACTCACTTAAAATCTATTGGTGTTTAAAATTATTATTACTAGGAAATTAAACTGAATTTGAAATAAATAACGTGACTTTCATATTCCTGATACTGCTATTGTTGAACTGCTTGGTTAGCTTTGCTTTTAAGAAAGCAGCAACTAAGCCAACCTTGAGATTTTGGTATACAAAAGCCAAGTAGGAGACACATCTCCCATTAATTTTAATGGGAACTGAGTTTAAATCTTCTAGTCAGCTTTTGAATATCTCAATATACATTTATTTCCAAAATCAAGTTATTTCATTTCAAAAATGGTTGAGGTTTGAAAAAAGAGTACAAGAAAATCTGCAAAATCACTGAATTGCTTGGACATAAATTAGGAGATAAATTATATAAACTTGTTTTTTGTTTTTTTTTTTAATCTGAGTGACTAACAATTGGCAACCTCAGGGCCGCACAAGAATATAGTATTCTATAGTATTGCAACTTTTTTTAATGGAAGGGGCCCACGAAATTGCTTTGCCCCAGGCCCCTGAATCCTCTGGGCAGCCCTGGGCAACCTTCACATTTTAGGTTATAAAGACAGTCTTTAAAATTTAGGTTCAGCACATGCATTATGTGTAAATTACAGTTTTGAACAGATGCTAATTATTGCCATTAGACAATGAATTTAAAACAGCAAAGAATTCAGTGCTGATTTTATCAATAATGCAAGATGACACTGGGTTAGGGAACCTTCTTAAAAGTAGTGAAATCCATCAGGAATTAATTGATGTCTGAAACAGCCACACATGTACAAGCAACTATCATGTTGATAAAGACAAAGCAATCAACTGCTGAATAATCCCCAGCACTCATTTAGAATGATCAAAGATTGAACACTGCATAAGAATAACCAAACACAATGTAAGCAATTTTCTAATGACCAGTGAGTGCAGTGGTTCTCAACCACACGTATGTGTACTCCTAGGGATACGCAGAGGTCTTCCAGGGGGTACATCAACTCATCTAGATATTTGCCTAGTTTTATAAACAGGCTACATAAAAAGCACTAGCGAAGTCAGTATAAACTAAAATTTCATATGACTTGTTTATACTGTTCATATACTATGCACTGAAATGTAAGTACAATATTTATATTCCAATTGATTTATTTTATAATTATATGGTAAACATGAGAAAGTCAGCAATTTTTCAGTAATAGTGTGCTGTGACACTTTCGTATTTTTATGCCTGATTTTGTAAGCAAGTAGTTTTTAAGTGAAGTGAAACTTGGGTATGCAAGACAAATCAGACTCCTGTAATGGGTACGGTACTCTGGAAAGGTTGAGAGCCACTGGACTAGAGGACTCAAAGGACCAGCCCTTCACTGCTTGAGAAATTAAAATCTAGTAATGGTTGAACCTGATTGAATTTTTTAGCACAGGGATTGGCAATGTTTGGCACGCGGCATGCCAGGATAAGCCCCCTGGTGGGTTGGGCCGGTTTGTTTACCTGCCACATCCGCAGGTTCAGCCTATCGCAGCTCCCACTGGCCGCGGTTCGCCGTTCCAGGCCAAAGGGAGCTGCGGGAAGCTGTGGCCAGCACATCCCTCGGCCTGCGCTGCTCCCGCAGCCCCCATTGGCCTATAGCGGCGAACAGCGGCCAGTGGGAGCTGCGATCGGTAAACAAACCGGCCCGACCTGCCAGGGGGCTTACCCTGGCGGGCCGCATGCCAAAGGTTGCCGATCCCTGTTTTAGCACAAAAGAGGCAGTCAAAACTGTATACACAAATATATGACCGTCTGAATAATTAGCCTCCAACATCTGGTAATTTGTTTAGCCACTGCTAACAATGTGACCCAAAAGTTAGGACAGTGCCTCAGTCAATGGGCCATTAGAAACAACTCTGATAAGACTGTTCACCAGTCATCAGGGTTCTGGCAGATTAAAACTTTGGTGGCTACAGACAATGGGGAGAAAAGCTGGTATGATAATGTCAGGCTCTCAGGCCTGGTCTACATTACAGAGTTAAGTCAATGTAAGGCTGCTTACGTCGACCTAACATCTACACTAAAACGTAGCGCCCACCTATGTAACTCACCCACTACAGCGACTTAATAACTTCACTTCTGCAAGGGGCAAAGTGATTAGGTGGATGTAGTTAGGCTGACACAGCGTCAGTATAGACACCATGCTGCTTACATCGATTGTTGCTGCCTTTCAGAAGCCATCCTACATTGTCCCACACTGACAGTTGAATCAGAGCAAGCGCTCCTGGGGAGGATGTATACTGACAACACAAGGAGTGTAGGGTGAACATGCAAAAGCGATTTAATTACTGTGGTGGCTGTATGTTGACATAACTTAGGTCGACTTAATTTTGTAGTGCAGACTTGCCCTCACTGAATCAGACTTACCTAATGATTCAGAACAAACCTTTCATCATGGTAGGCAGGATCAGTAATAAAGTAACTTGCCCTGCAGAAGGCTGGGGATAATGTACATGCCTGTCTTTGTGCGTTTCACAGGTATTTTTTTTTACTGTGATTAAATCAGCACTCTCTCCCCTGTCCTACTTCCTCATCCCTAAAAATGAACCTAGTGAAATGTACTAAATTACATCTGTTTTGCATTTAAATTTTATATGAAGTCTTGCAAGTTATTTACTCTTAAACAATAAAACGAACCTTCCACGCTATATATTATTTACACTTAGGCTTGGAAGGATTAGACTTTTTAATGATAAATGTCAATTTCACAATACACACAAACTGAGGAAAAATATTTCCATTGATGATGTTTGAAATTTATAGGTAGGCAAAGCAAGAAAAATGCTGCTTGAGAACTTGAATTTGATTTGAGGACACAGACTTTGTTGACATGATATGTAGACAATTTATGTTTTAATGGTTATAAAGCTTAAACTTTTTAAATCTTAACATATGCTGTCATTAAATAATTATTGTCTAACCCCTCCCCCCCCTTACAGTCTGATCCCACATAATCTCCCACAACGGTGAAAATTTAAATGGACAAAATCTGAAAGCTTAAAAACACCATTTTGCAAAACTTTGAAAATTTAAAATCGATAAAAATAGAAAAAAGCTTAAAAATAAACATTGATAATATCCATCAAAATTTTAGTCTATTTATACTGTATGAATGCATGATTCCTTTCATCTTGTGTGCTGCTTCATACCAATTACCTTATTGCGATTTATAAATACACTTGATTCCTGCCAAAAACTGACTGTCATGTAGAAGTGTTTCCTTCACAACTATCAAAAGAATATCTTTTATATCAAGTTGGCTTGCTCTAGCCTTTCCTCATATTTATTTATCTGTTTTGTATGTTTTCATATGTAATGATTGGTTCTATTCTAGAATGTCTATTTTGTGTTGTTAAGAATGAATGGTGTTATCCTCAAAAACAGTTATTGGCTTTGTCTTGTAGCTACCAGTTTTTCTGAACATTTTTTTCCCCCTCATTGGTGCTTTAGGGAGTAGTTGCCATATTCTTTAGCTAAAATGTATATCTCCAGAAGTCAATTTTTTTTTTAAATAAAATGGTTGTAAAAAATCTTCATTTGGCATTATCAAAGCTCCCCAGATGTCTCTGGCTTCCTATCAGAAGGAATTAGTTGTAAAGCATACCAAACGCTCTATAATAGACTGCAGGCCATAGGTTTAGTTCTAACGTACAACTTTCATACTACATTTAATTTATAATTCAGCTTTTGTGAAACAGAATGGTCAATGGAATATCAATATGCACCAACACCTGGGAACAATTTTATAACAAAGGCGGACATAGCTGATTCTCACTAGGAAAACTTTTGGAAATCTAATGATGGATTGAAGGTTTCCTTAAAAGTAATTCTAACTGTTTTGCTACAGAAGTGCCCCATTAGGCAGGTGGCTTGGTGTGAACGAACAGACAAGATGCAATGTAACAGAGCTCCATAGCTCTGTGATCATTTTCCTCATTTTCAAATGTCAGTTTTGATAAATTATTTTTGATTTACGAGTTTGGACTCAACATAAAATATTACATGACAAAGAGCAAGTCAAGGCTGACCCCTCAAAGCTGTCAGCAGGATTACCACAAGCATAAGGGAATTTGAAATTTTTTGGAAACAATGGGTAATAAAGATAATGCAGCTAATGCAGGAGTCAACCCAAGGGAGACACTTCACCCACCTGATTTAAAAAAATAAAATCACTACTTTAGTAGCTTTAGCAAGAAGCCACAACATGGGACAGTTCCAGGTTAAATGTTTACTGTTTTGATCACTATTCTTAAGAGATAGCTAACAGTCTAATACACAGCTCACAAAGGACATTGGTAGGATCACATTCTCACTAAGGTTAATCTGTAGGAGGGGCAGTTTAGAAAGATATGATTTTAAAATCTCTTTAAAGTTAGAGATAGGCTCCAAGGTAGCCCATGGAAGAAATTACCAGCCATAACATCCATGTATTTCCAACTACAATTCTGATTCATAGTATGTGAATCAGTATTTCTATAATTTAACATTGGGGATGGAAAACATTTACATGCATAGGACTTGGGTGGATTAAGAATGGGGGAAAAAGGTCACATGAATCACACTTCTGTGTGCCCCAGAAATTTTTACTTTTGTATTTTGGTTCAATCTACCATTCTTTTACCAAACAAATGATGATAGTGAAGGACAAAAAAAAAAATGTTGCAGGATGTAAGGCCAATGAAGGGGCACCATTTACAACTGGGTTGGCAGGGTTCTTCTAACTTTCCGCCTCCCTAGCCCTTACTACCTTTGTAGACACATGGCTTCCTATCAGAAGGAAGCTGTTGTAAAACATATAAAGCTTTCTATCATAGGCTGCAGGCCCGAGGTTTAGAACTATCATATCACATTTAATTTATAATACAGCCTTCCAGAAAGGGACTATGTCAATAGAATATCAATATGCATGAACACCCGATTTTTGGGTTTGGACTCAGCATAAAATATGCTTAAGAGAAAGAGCAAGTCAAGGCTGACCCTCATGATGCGGTCACTACGATTTTCACACTAGCAAAGCTTATTCTGCAGCTTGTGCTACCCACTGCATGTCCATTAGAACTGATAGCATAAGGGAGTGTGAACATTTTTTGGAAGCGATGAGTAATAAAGAACACATATGTGTTTTCTATTCACAACAATGTGTTTCTCACAGCAGCTTTTTTTTTTTTTTTTAAGACAGATAATTTCAGTGTTTTGCACTCTTCAAGTCTGCCTGTTAAATAGATTGCCATAATTAAATAGCACATTTTCCAATAAAATGAATCAGCAGAGTGCCAGCTACACCACACTGGGAAAACGTCAAAGCAAGAGGTATCCAAGATCTGAAAAAAAGAATGTGACTTAAGATGTTTCATCTGAGGGATTTCCTTGGTTTCTCAAAATAACTGGCTGCTTATTTTGTTGATAAAATAAAAAGTGATTAATATATGGCAACTTTGTTTTCTTTCCAGTTTTGGCATTTACTAATGAGTTAATTTGGTTTAAGGTTATGAAGTATTTTTCATGGTACGTAAGCGTGCATCTCTTTTATGATATATTTGTAACGACTAGCTCTGATTATATTTTGAGACTGCTATGTAACCATTTTCTTTAGAAATTCTTCACCCTTCAAACACAAAACACTTGAACAGCAGATTTGGGGTGCAGCTGATCAATACTATAAGGTAAAGGAAACAGTGAAGACAAAAGTCATTTTTATTATTGGAGATTTCTGGACTTTAATTCACACTGTAGGTAATCTACAGTGCATGTGATATATTTTAAGCAATAAAATGGTATATTTTAAATATATAAAACTAAAAGAAAAAATGCTGCAATACTTATTTCCTCTTTAAACAGGATATTATTTTTAATACATTCTGAATTACAGCAATAAAGTACAGCAGCTAAGTCTTAATGCATTTCATCTATTTGAAAAGCTCTAGTGCAGAGACTTGGCTTCCTTAGTGATATGCCATCCAAAATATTTTTTGTAAGTACCAGAAGATTACATTAAGAAGTATGTATATAAAAGGTATGCTGTGGAGATAAGTATTCAAGAAGCAGAGACTCCTGCCTTTTAAGTAGTGTGTCAAGTATGGCACTGCTGAAAAGTGCCAGAGACATGATAGCTTACATAAAAAAAAAAAAAAAAAAAAAAAAAGGCTGCTATGTGCATGGGAGATAAAGCACAGTATTTCCCACACACAGCAACCCAATTTTAAGCAACAGTTATTGTAGGAAGGAATCAGACAGTATTGACACATACACACACATCTATCTGGATGATCATTTTCAGAAGATGACAACTTGTGCTTGACAGTGGATGGCTCTGGGAATCGATAATTAACTGTGGAGCTCATCACTGCCAGTCTGGGGTTCAGCTGAACCCATGACATAACCATGCAAGGTTATTACAGGGGGCTTGCGAGCTGTTAGCCTCCACCCCAAACCCCGCTTTGCCTCCCGCATTTATAATGGTGTTAAATATATTAAAAAGCGTTTTTAATTTACAAGGGGGAGTCGCATTCAGAGGCTTGCTATGTGAAAGGGGTCACCAGTACAAAAGTTTGAGAACCACTGACATAGAGGTTATAAGCTCCACCACCACAAACAATAAATTGGCATTTTGGTTGATAGAGTCAAGAGAGGCCCAGAAAAGAAGAGGAAACTGACTATCCCTCTCATCTTCAGGTGGTGGGCCTGACAGAATTGTGATGAGACATCTGGGTGGAGAAACATTCAGTACCACTACTTGTGTGATTTTTATCTGTGAGCAACTAGAAGATAATAACTACACCATACTGGGCTGTCAGTACAGAAATAGATGTTTCCCAGAAAACATTGTGCATATATTTATGAGGTGAAGGATGCAGAATTGGGAGTCAGGAAACCTTGGTTCTATTACTAAGTCTGGTGCTGACCTATTATGTGACCTTGGGCAAGTCACTTAGCCTGTCTATGCCTCCACGCCTCCATTTGCAAAATGAAAATACTGAAAATGACCACATTCATAAAGAGAGCTATTGATGAAAATGCACTATGTGTTAGGTATGACAGCTATTATTTCTCCCACAATCCCCAATTTTTGGCTTTCAGTTAGATATTTTAATCCTCCTTTATGCTACGTATTCACAGAATTCTAGCGTATTCTTATAAAAATATGAATTCTTCACATAAATATTACAAATGCCTGTAATTTAAATTAGAAATTTAACTCAATTTATAATACTTGTTGTATAATCAGCTCCAACTGAGAGATTACTAGGACACTGATATGCAAGTTCCTGGCTATGCATTTTTCCCCATTTCCCCAATAATACTTATTGCTTACCAGGAAAAACTTCAAAAGTGATTCTTTCTCCAGGAACAGCCCCACTGGGGGGATCAAGGATCTCCACTTTCTCTGGTGAGCTGGCACACATCACCATTGCTTGAGATACCACTCCCCTCATCTTTGCAGGCTTCAGGTTACAGAGTAATACTACCATCCGGTTCTGCATCTGCACAAAAAAGAACAGACATTCATTAAAAAAAAAAAAAAAAATTGTAAGGAAATTGAGTTAGGGTTTTGGGAGTTCTTATATTATAGAAAAAAGAGGATTATGAGGGAGAAAGCTTAATACATGTAATATGCATGTACACAGTAGGCTGCATATTGCTTGTGTACATGTAACTATGCTAACAACAACACACCAGAAATAATTAGCCTAAAAAGGATTAAAGAATGGTATTAGTCATTAAAAGCCAGGAAACAGCCAATTAAGGATGAAATGTTCCAGGCTGTCCTCCAGCATCTAAACACAACAAGGTACAATAAGAAAGTCTCTAAGGTTGAGCCTTGATGTGCCAAAATATTAGATAATACATATTTTACTCGTTTGATATGCTTTTGTTGTTTTGGGTCACAACTTTAGGCCATCTTTAGTACAGTGCTTTTAGCAGAGGAATTTCCTTTAAAAAAAAACAACAACCCACAAACGAACAAAAACTACTACAAATTAAAGTTAGTATATAAAAAAGAAAAAATGTATAACAAAAATGTTTAGGTGGTTTAAATTTCAGGATGCAGATTACAGCTGTGCCATACATTCCTATTCAGCCCAAATACCAAAGACAATAGAAATTTTTTGAGCAAATGAAAATTGCTGTGTGCAGTACATCCCGCCATTTGCTCATTTAAAACAACAAACCCTCGTGTTTTTCTGAACTAATAAATAATAATGAGAATAAGCACTGCAACCAGACCCCATTAGAGAATATTTTGTCCCCCCAAAATGTTTTAAGTTGAATAAAACTGAAGCAGAACATTTTTAAATAAAACCAAAATGTCTTCAAATTTGCCCTATCCCACAAAAAATTGTTCTCAGGTTGAGATCTTTTGTATATTAACCCATAGCTTTTTAAAGCAACAGCACGTGACTACTTTTGAATTTAATAAAAATTTACACATGTGCAACATTCTGAATATTTAGACAGAAAATTAAAAAAAAAGCAATTTTTCTTAGCATAAAGATACAAATCTCTGAAAACAAGAAGGAATAATGGAAAACATACAATTTAAATATATTCTTGATATTCTATATCTACTGGGTACATACAGTACATTAGTTGTATATTTTAAGCCATTGAAAGTAAATCCCCCAAAACATATGATGATGTAAATGTCAGTGGTTCTATTTTGTTTTAAATTTCTGAAAGGCAAATATCTGAGATAGCCTGGTGCTGAATGCTACATAAATTGAGATAGACAGATGTACAGAATAAAAGGGACATTGCAATAGTTTTGTGATCTTTATTCATACTTGGTTTTGACTGATTACAAAAACAATCCTGGAATAGACAGTATAGCCTTTAACACTGAAGGTGACAGTTCAGAAACAAATGGAAATATGTTGTGGATGTGTATAGCCACATTTAGATTGAAACAAAATGGAAATGGGAAGGGTTTTGAATTACCTTCTTCATACACCCTCTCAGTGGCTGTGGTGGGTGATCAGAGAGCTTTAATATTATTTATATTCTGAAGAGTTCATGAATAATGTTTCTAGGTACAACAGTACAGGTTAGAATAGGATGTATGCACTTGTAAACTTTAAATATCCAGATGGTTTTCTTCCATTAATGTTTCCAGTAAAGTCAAACTAGTATCCTTTTCTGACTGGCTAAGTCTCTACTTTTCCAAATGTTTCTCATTATATTATTTTCTTATATTGTACCACATGTGATGATGATTCAGAGGAAACTTTAAAGAATGGGCATGAAGACATTAACAAAACTAAACATTTTCTGGATACACACAAGAAGATGATTGTTTTATGTGCCTCTCATTCCAGTAAACACAGGGGTAGGCAACCTATGGCACGCGTGCTGAAGGCGGCACGCAAGCTGATTTTCAGTGGCATTCACACTGCCTGGGTCCTGGCCACCAGTCAGGGGCGGCTCTGCATTTTAATTTAATTTTAAATGAAGCTTCTTAAACATTTTGAAACCTTATTTACTTTACATACGGCAATAGTTTAGTTATATATTATAGACATAGAAAGAGACCTTCTAAAAAGGTTAAAATGTATTACTGGCACGCGAAACCTTAAATTAGAGTGAATAAATGAAGACTCGGCACACCACTTCTGAAAGATTGCCGACCCCTGAGTTAACATCTCAGGGCTTCAAGATGCCTAACACACATTTTTTAAACATGTACATGTGTGTTGTTTATGCAGCTTACACTTAAATGAAACATGGAATGTTACAGGTATGACAGAAGAACTTGGAAAATATCTTTGTATAGACTTAAAAAACACATTACTTCTTCACTACAACATCAGAAACAGTATTTGAAACGGAGCATTACCATTATATTTGCTTTTACAGTACTTAAAGGAATATTTTAAAGTTATTTAAAGTGTTTGCTAGATGTTTCCAGTTCTAATATAAAAAGTGAGTTTTGGAAAAAGATCCAATTATTTTAAATGTCAGTGTGTCTGGTATATAGTTTAGATGGCCCAAAACAAAACCTCAGATCCAAATACCCAGGAAATCTTTGAAGATGGGAAATTGGTGACCAATATCTCTATACCAGACAAATCCAGAATCTGGGATTCAAACTATCCCTCTACAATACCTCAAGGTTAAAAAAAGTTCAGATTTGGACACAGGTTTTAAATCTTGGACCTCTCCCTAGTAGGAACTGTATGATAATAATTAAGCAGCTTTAGATCCAAAGACTACAATAAACAGCAGTATATGACCAAAAGCCTATGTGATCATATAAAAACATCTGAAAAACCAAAAAGGTCAGCATTTTTCTAATAAAACTGCTTATAAACACACAAATTATTTTATGGAGCAAAATAAGACGTATGAGACTAGAAATTTTAATCTCATTAACACATTTGTATTTAGGATAAATATGCATTTTAAACACTGATATGATAATTTAAACAAAATAAGGAATAAAAATAAGGGAAAAATATGGAAAACGTTAAAAAATAATCATCACAGATTCATAAAAGTTAGAATTGGAAGGGATCCATCAATCCTGAACCATTTACTTATGGCATTATGTGCCCATCTATATTATTCCCCTACACTAGCCGCTTGAATGAAATATCAAAATTTCCTTTCAAACATTTTCAATGAGACTGAAGTCTTTTAAAAGCGAGAAAGTTTGTAACAGCAAGAGTACTTACAGCTGCACAAGTACAGCTTCTCATCTAGTTTAAAATCTGCCCTTCCATTGTTAAAATATTATTTTAAATAAACAAAATAAAGATTAAGGCTGCTGTTGAAGAACATGTCTTTCCTATGAACCAAGAGTCACTTTAACAGAATTAGCATTAGCCAGGATTCTTTGGGACTAAGACAGTATACATTACGCAGCCAAATACTGTATGAAAGTAATTTCATTTGTACCTGTTCTAGAGGAACATGCTTTACTAAGCCACTGACAACAGTTCTTGGGTTTGCTTCTCCAACATCCACCTCCTCGACATATAGAGAATCCGCATCAGGGTGATTTTTTGCAGTGATGATACAACCGACACGAAGGTCCAGACGAGAAACATCCATAGGTCTGGATTCATCACTCCCAGCTGCTGGCAGCTGCTTCCTCTCCCTCTTCTCTCCTGTAGTAGTGAGTTTAATTAGATGCAGTAGTAACTCCCTAAAATGTATACATATATACCAACTTGTATGGACAAGAGAAACTACAATTTCAGTGCGAGGTATATCATCAGTTCATTTAGTATCACCTCTAGATACCTGTGTTCTGAAAAAAGAAAACAAAGGAAAGACGTAACTTCCTACCTGCACCCATTATTTCAAATCATGTCATTCTTAGACCTAAACTACAATCACTGGTTACTATTTCCCATAAAGATTAAAACTTAACATTACAAACAAAACAACTGTATATTTTATTTTTTAAGTTAAAAGTCATCTGGATTTTAACTGTGGCTATTTTGTATGAAAACACAGTGTTATGTATGATCTGCAAGTAGTCATAGCAGCAGCAGCAAACTTAGTACTGGTAATTCACCAGCAAAATGGAAACCAAGTACGATACCTAATAAAAAAAGTGATGCAAGAGCCCTATAGTCTTCTTGGCCTTAAAAAAATAAAGCCTCCAAGAATGTTGTATATTGATAAAATAAATTGATATTTCTCTTGCACCCCAATACAAAGATATTTTAATCACTTCTCATCAAATTATTGCTGGAAAGCTGGTTTAAGGTATTGCATCCTTTATCTTAAAAAAAAAATCTGAATTGCTGACCTGTCCAAATGTTTGCCATATGCAGAAGGAAGAATCAATACATGTGTTTGACAGGAAATTATCAAAAAGGCATCTTAGGTTTCAATTGATTCATAGCTGTTACTCATATTGATTTAAGAATTGGCTCACATTAGGACTCATACAGATATTCTTCTCTTTTTTAAATTAACAGCTCACATTTTGTAAACTCTCAGGGCTGTAATAAATGTGTTTGTACATAAGAACACGTCTGCTGGTTTGAAGATGAGACGTTCACATTTGGTTTACTGAATTACAATCCATGGGAGTAGCATCTTAATTAAGACATGTGTATTCCAGATGCTAGAATTTTCATCTAAAGAAGTTGGATCTTTCTAACATTTCTACCATGATATGTAAAGTCAAAAGATGAAACATCTTCAGGAAGGAAAAAAAGGGACAACGAAGCACTTCTCTTTTCACTTGTAATTTAAGTAAATAACTTTCTATACGTTTCTGTTCATAAAATGTTCCAGTACAAGACTGTGCCTGTGCAAAGTGGCAACTTTCAAAGATAACATAAAAAATTCTTTATTAACCCTGTAACCACTAGATCCCACTAAAAGATGCTCTAAATTGTGCATCACTTTATTGCTTTAGAAATGCCATCTGGTCTCTACTTCAAACTTTAGGAATCCCAATGATATCCTAGTCTGTGTCAAAAGTCTTACATACTGAAGACAAGGAAAATGATTATACCCACCTACAGAACCAAATGCAGTTTCGGTCCCTTTACTGCCATAGGGATTTCAAAATTCTGAAGATGGGCCAGAAATAAATCCATGTCCATCAACGGTGAATTGTACTACTCATAAATTGACCCTTCCTAATCATGCATTGAATTGCCAAACAGACCTTCGTGGAAATGCAATCAGTATTTTATAATTATATTTATTCCTCTTTCTCAAATTATTCTCTTCATTAAATACTCTTACAGGAAGGTTACTAGAGGCAGCTAATAAATATCAAATGGAGTCAAATATATTCGGGTAAAATATTTAAAGTCCCAACACGCAGTGTTAATTTCTACAAATGTTATTTGCCTAGCTGATTTCACTGTACTCCCCCATACCCAAACAATAATACCTCTAGTGTTGATATGGATGGATTTAAATAGGTTGCTGAAGCTCAATGGTTGAGAGTGTTTTCCGAAAAGAAGCAGAAGAAACAGTCAAACTACATTGGGTTCTACCCTTTAGTGCTATATTACATTACTACTTCTTACTGAGTACCATATATACTTGTTCACAAGCAGAATATTTTTGGTAAAAAAATGATGCATCAAAGAGCGGGGGTCAGCTTATAAACGGATCTTCACCAAAATTTGATGTTTTTAAACTCTGTGGAATCACTGAATTGAATATCTAATACATTGTCATTTTGTTTACCTGGAGCATCTGCAGGCATGGAGCCCCTCGGCTCCACTTCCCGCAGCTCCCTTTGGCTGGGAACGGTGAACTGCAGCAACAGGGCGCTGAGGGGCTCCATGTCTGCAGATGCTCCAAGTAAACAAAACGTCCCACCAGCGGCTTACCCTGACAAGCTGGGAACCAAAGTTTGCCAACCCCTGAAATATAGGGTCGGCTTATGAAAGGGTCATACAGTTTTTGTTATTTTTACCTAACCATCTTAGGGGGGTCAATTTATAAACGAACAGGCTAATGAATGAGTATATACGGTAATTTCTCTAAGCTAGTTCATGGGCTGTTGCTTGCATTGTATAAATGGTAGAAACAAAATTGAACAATAAACCTCAGAGCTGAGAGTTATTTAATTTCATGTGCTGTGGCAGACTCCACCTCAACATTTCAGTATTTTATTTATTATTTTGAAAGGGGAGACAACCTACACTTCAGCCAAACTGACACAAATCTGCCCAATATCCAACTTAAAATTTAAGTGCCCCAAACCTATTTGATTAAACTTTTTCATTAGTTGTAAATACTTCCTTTCTCCAGGAGTTTAAGAGTTAAGGTGTATGGATTTTCCTACTGTAGCTCTACTGATTGCTCTTTTCTATCCTCTCCAATAAAAATGTAAACAGCAAGTCTGCAAATTAACTGTTGTAGATGCCTAACAGATTTGAAAAATGGAAATACCTTTTTTTTCTGCTTTCTCCTTTTTTTTCTTTTCTTCACTTCCACCTTTAATTTGGTCTTTGGGACCAGAAGGAGAGGATGTGACAGGTGTAGGCTGTGGTAAGTCTTCCGAAAATGAAGCTGCTGTAATGGTTCCACTGGATGGAATTGGGATATGTTTCACTAAAATTAAAATGACTGAAGTTAAAATGCTATTTAATTTTCTTAAAACTGTAATTGAAATCAAGGCATTTTACCAGAAATATAAAGAAAATGTAAAGTAAAGCAACATAGGAAATTAGTGCTTCAGAAAAAATAAAATAAAAATTATTTCAAATATCCAGCTATGTCACTTTACTAAAAAGACCTCACACACCATACAAGCCTACAACAAAATTTATTCTGATTAAATAACTGTATTATTATTTTTATATTTGGAAACCTAATATTTTTCCTCAAAGAAAATGGATAACTTTAAAAATACACAAAAATAGAAACAAAGCAAGAGAGGTGCTTTCATCAGTGTTATGCCTGCCTGTTTCTTCCCTCCCCCATTCCCGTTTCATCTGAGGTTTAAGTATATTCTTAAAAGCAAAACACAACTTTGTGTAAACACATACTCACTCAAAGAGAAAATGAGAAGGTCACGGCAAAAATTTATGCCTATGCTCAACTTTATGTATGTGACTACTTCCATTAGCTTTAGTGAGGCTACTCATGTGCATAAAATTAAGCCCAAATGTAAATCTTTAGAGAATCGAGGCTTAAATCACCAAGAGACAAAAATAATTTGAAAAGTAGTTATAGCAGAATTATAATTTTTAAATGGTGTTATGAAGAATATACAAGTTGTAGGAGGCAAAATATAATGGAGACTTTTGCAATCATAGGGGTATCTTGGTTTTTTGTTTTGCTAAAATGATACATGATTGATTGAGATTGCAAAACCACTTTTTTTACATACAGAAAAAATGTGAACCCCAAAACCATTTTTGAGGTGGGGGAGAAGTGGAGGGATAAAGACATGATCTTGGGGTTTAAGTGAGCACAGGACTGGGAGCCTGAGAGAGAATTGAAACAATGATTGTTTCAGTCAATAAAATATAAGTCGTTTTGGGGCATCAAAAACATTTCTCCACAGATATGTGGTAAGTACCAACGTGACAATTTAAGACATTCCCAAACGTCATATGGAGACTAACGTGTCCCATCCTCTCCATGTCTGTTTTTTATAAGGTAATTTCTTAGGCAAGAGCTGTCTTTATTTTCTGTCTTGTACAGCACTGGCTGAACTGTGCTTAATAAATAATATATTCGGTAAGTCAGATTTTTAATCACATACATTTGTTATAACACTTTGAGGAAAAAGACTAGACGTTTCTATGTACGAAGAGCGCCCAGTGATAGAGGGCTGGAAGAAGAATCTTCTAACAAGCCCCAAAAGATGTTTGCTGGAGACAAAGGAGAGAGTCTGTGAGAAGAAGAAAAAGTTAACTGGGGAGACAGAAAAAATGAAAGGAGATTACATGTAATGTGATATGTAAAGTTACTGTTACCAAATTTTGGCCTTTGCAACTAAGACAAATTGGGCTTCCATGAAATTTTGTTGATTGCCTGTGACCTGTTGCTAACTTTTACTAAAAATACCATGACAGAATCTTAACTTTACTTTTAAGTTATTCTCAGATTGGTTACTTGCAATATTTATTTGGTTGGCAAAGTGAAATATGCTGACAGACCACAAATTAAAGCAGCTTTCCATCACAGGACCACTACAATCTGTAAGCCTGTTATCCAGAGAGTGCAACAGGGCTACTTCATCCTACAAAAATCAATAGTAAATGAGATGTTCTTTTCACAAGTAACAGCAGATAGTCCTGTAAATACTCACTGCACATTCGATAAAAAGGTAATGGCATGAATAGTTCCTGTGCTTTCAAGATGAAAGGAAAGGGTTAAATTTCCCTTGGTCTTTACTTGGAGAAGACATCACAAGCCATTCTGTTGATCACTTCCTTAGATTCATAGACTTTAAGCCAAGAGAGACCATTAGATCATCTAGTCAGATCTCCTGTATATCACAGGAAACTTCACCCAATTACCCATGTACTGAGCCCAATAACTTGTGTTTGGCTAAAGCATAAACTTTAAAAAAGGCATCCAAGTCTTGATCTGAAGACATCAAGAGATGGAGAATTCACCACTTCCCCTGGTATTAGTGCCAGTAGTTAATCATCCACACTTAAAAATGTGTGCCTTATTTTTTTAAATATGTCTGGCTTAAACTTCCAGATATTGGGTCTTGTTATGCCTTCCTCTGTAAAGAGAAAGAGTCCTTTAGTACTCAGTATTTTATCCCCATGAAGGCTCTTATGCAATGTAATCAAGTCATCTCTCAATCTTCTTTTCAATAAAATGAACAGATTGATCTCTTTAAGTATTTCACTGCAAGGCCTTTTTTCCAGACCTCAAATCATTTTTGTGGCTCTTGTCTGCACCAGCTCCAATTTTTCAACATACAGTTCTGGTGTCCACATTTTGAAAAGCATGTAGTATTCCAATATTGGTCTCACCAATGTCGTATACAGATGTAAAATCATCTCCTTAGTCTAACCCACTACTCCCTGTTTATAGATTCAAGCCTAGCATAAATACCCTTGAATTCTTTACCACCTGGATCCCATATCAGCTTTTCCATTATTTTGCTTTGGACTGTTGTCAGGCTAAGTAGCCTACAGTTACAGTTAAACTTGCCCTTTGGTCACCAGTACAGGAAAGGCTTCTTGTTCCTCTCATTCTTAAAAGATACATCATTCCACATGCTGATTTATATGTTCCTTGTAGTGTGAATACATAATAGACTCATAAAACATGTTCTTCTGTTCAGTAGAAAAAGGTCTTACATTTAGTTCTGTTCTCCATCCACATAAATTGCTTAAATGAAGAAGTAAAGTCTATCCAAAACATTTGTCAAACAGGATATTAATTCTCTATCCTTTTTTTATATTACAATTACAACCTGGAAACTTTGTATACATAGAGGCTTGTCCCTCATGTGTAATAGGGATATTTTTCTGTAAAATATTTCTGTGAAATATCAGTAGACACCTCTTACCCATATCTGCCTATCCCACATCTGAAAAGAATACTGAGGTGAACTATTGCAAGTTCTCGGCCATTGGAAAAGAAACAGACTAATGGATAGTCTAGCATATTAAAGGAATTAAGTCATGTGAAAGGAGGAGTGCATTTATGAAGTGGTGGTTCTTTTGAAGACTGCACATGCTGATTTAACAGTGGAACAAGTCAGTAATGGGAAGCAGTAAAATCATGCTTTACTGGATAGTGTCTTATCTGGTTTCCAGTACTAGCACTGTGAAACAATATACTAAAAATGTTTTGTTTGTTTGTTTTTTTGACATATTCCTCAAGAACATTTGTTTGCAGAAAATGAAACACTCATGCTGGATTTGGAGAACTGCAGCTTCCTCTTTTTGTTCCTTTTCTCTCAAAGTAAAATTTCATAAGGGTGAGGACTATATCAGCCCCGGACTTAAAAAGATAGATCCAGACTGGGACAATAACAGAGGAGGAATGGTGGTATAGTAAAGTCTTTGTTGTTAAGCCATGGGGCTGAAACTCAGAAAAGCTACGTTCTAATCTCAGTTCCATTACAAAATCCTTGGACAACCTTGGTAAGTCATTTAGGGGCAGCTTTTCCAGAGTGCTCAGTACCCCTGTGGCTAGATCTTCAAAGGAGCTCAGTGCCAGATGAGGTTCCTAAACGAGGTACACAGAGTTTCAAAAGCATTCGTCACCCAACATCTTCCAGTGTATTGTAAGAGCACCCAGAAACCTCAGTCAAATTTAGGTCCCTATCATGCCAGGCGCTGTACAGACATATAGAAAGACATGGTCCCAACCAAGAGTAAACTTTTCATATTTTCATAATTGTCACTTCTGCAACTTACAAGAGAACTCATATACTTTAAGTTACAGAGGTGGTTAACCACCAAGAGGTATGGCATTCCAAAGTTTCACCGAAACAGCCAAAAAAGATGCCATGGATGTGACTACAGGGATATGAATCAGGAAGGATTAAAACAAGTGATCAAAACAGCAGTCAAAGATGGTGACAGGATCTAAGCCCACACATGTGAAGATATAGTTCTTCCTTTCTCTCTCACCTCCATTCCGAATTTCTGCCTGAATCAGCTCCTGTTTCAGTCCCTCAATTTCTTTCTTCAGTTTAGCATTTTCTACACGAAGCTTCTTCTCTTCTCGGAGAGATGCCTGCAGAACTAGAGTTGACACAATTTACATTAGAAACTACAGGCTCCAGTCATTACACATCCATTTGCTAAGTGCTGAATGTCACTTATCTGAAAAAAATTAGTTAAATTAAAAGCAAATAAAGGGAATATTTTTAAAATATTTAAAAATCATCATTAGAAAAGATCTCATACATTTTATTATAGTTACTGACTTTTTATTAATGAACACGGACAGTGGTTTCTCAAATATCGACTTTCATGCCTTCCTCGTGGACTTGCATCTAAATCATAATCAAGCTACTTTTTGTTCCCCTCTCAAATTCCTACAGTGGCACCAATCTGAATCTATAACTTTGTAATCAACTATATGAGGTTCAACAAAATTCTCTTTCTGTATGCATAACCTATATTTGTAAACACCCAGATTTCTGTCCTGATATACAATAAAAAAACCCCACTGAAGTTGGCAGACTAACTATAGAATGTACAGTAAGGTTACACTGCCGTGAAAGTAAGGACAGTCTTATTTAGGCAATGGAAAAAAGATTTTATTCCCAGTGCGCTCACAGGCATTCGGGTGACCTTCAGCAAGTCACTCAACTCTGTGCCTCCATCTCTCCATTCTGAAATGGTAATGCTGAGAGGCTTATTCTATTATTCTTAATAATTGTGAGGCATTCAAGATATTACATAAATTAGCATAACAAAAGATAATAAATAAATGCAAATGGACTTGATTCACAGATTAAATTAGGCACTAACACTTAATAATACTTTCTATTTTGTTGAATGGTCGATCTGGGGTAGCCTTGGGATTAAATTTGAGAGTGAATGGTATTTGATTCATTCTTTGTATTTTAAAATGTACCTTGTAACTTTGTTTAACTAACTGAAACAATGCTGATATGGTTATATATATATATATATTGTTTTGAGGGGAAAAGGCTGGCAATAATGGCTGAACATTTTAATCTTTAGAGCCCCCTTGATTCTAACTAAAGAAAAAAGCTGGGGGTATAAGAAAGATGACAAAATGTTTCAGTGTAAGATGTGGTGGCATTCCCTTTGGGCTATGCAGAATGTGTGTTGACAAGTGTGATCATTTTAAATTTATAGGCAAAACATTTAGATTACATGCCAAGAGGAACTCTTTAGGCATTTAGAAGGTGTAAGGTCCACATGCATTCATTAAAAATGTTAGCAATCTTCAGTCTATATTCTATATATCCAACTATTAAAAATGTGGCAAACACAATATTTCTATTTGGATTGTGGTAGGGCCAAAAGGCCCCAATCAGGATTGGGATCCTGCAAAAATATAGTACGGAAAAGAAGACTAGAGTAAGCATAACAAACAAGGAAACAATGAGGACATGGTAACAGTAAGTTCATGCAATTAAATTATTCAGAATGTACAGTGTAAGTATTTGATATTTTCTTTTGGGGTTATTGCATTTTTTCCCTACAACCGATCAATCATTATGAATTGTTGTCTGAATTTTGGTAGGTGTCATAGCAGAAGTGAGGAGGGTTCTGAAGAGGACAACTAACAAAACAGGCCAGGGAGGCATCCCACCCAAAAGGAGTGATAGAAAAAAACATGAACAATATTTTAAGGGTTTTGACTGCCCATTTTTCTCTTTGCTTACAGAGTGGAGACTGGGGGGTGGGGGTTTGGGGGAGAGGAGGAGGGAAGGGAAGAGGACGATGCAATAAGAGACAAGAGTGAATAATTAAACAGACCAAGAAACTTGAACTTAATACAGTACAGCAGGGAGCCAGTGGAGAGATTCAAAGCAAATGGGAAGGTGACACTGTCAGAGACATGAGTAAGGAAGATGAATTAAGCAGCTGTATTTTGTATGGACTGGAAATAGTATGTGTGAGGGTTGGTGAAGTGGTTATGATAATCAAGATGTGAACTGATAAGAACTTGGAAAAAGTTTTAGTGGCATGGATTTTTGAAGTGAAGTGTGCTAGAGGAAAAAGAGGCAGGATTTAACATGGTCTGACCGCAGTACATAGAAGAGGAAAGAAGTCAAAGACAACCCTCACTTTATGGACATGAGTGCTAGGGAGAATTATGCTATTGTCCAGAATGACAGAGAATGGAAGAATAGGCAGGACTTGGGAGGAAAGATAAGAAGTTGAGTTTTGGGCATGTTACATTTCAGCTGATGGTGAGGCATTCAGGAAGAAATGTCAGTTGATCTCCCAAAGCAGAAATTGTGGGAATTTCATATACAGGATTACAACAGACTAACTTAAACCAATGTGCTGCAATAATGCGTATGCACACATATCTAATTTTTTTTGGTTAACAAAACAGAGTGATGAATGAATGTAAGAGAGAAGGCGGATTCCCATCTATGGAGTGATATTTCTTCTATGATAAGTACCATGACAGTGTACAATGAACTATGAAGGGCAGCACTGAAGTTGCTATATCTTAAAAATGTATTTAAAAAAATTATGGATGCATGTATTAAGACTTTGCTTTGTAAAGATGGCAAGGCAAAAGAGGTCTCTTTGGCCCTCTGATTCTGACTAGACACTAAGTTTTGTGAAAGCTTTACGAGATGAACAAGACTATTTCATTATCAGTAGGATAGAAATAAATTTTTGAGAGCTGTCAAGTGTTCGCTAAATTGAACAAGGCATGAATGAAAATAATGGTTTGGCTCATAAGCAGAAGATGATTATGCAAGACTAATAAACGCGGTTTCCAAATACAGCGTAGAAAGAAGAGAAATGGAAAAAAAAAACGATTAAGAATAAAGTTTAAAAATAGTAGAGCTCAGGGGGGAGGGATAGCTCAGTGGTTTAAGCATTGGCCTGTTAAACCCAGGGTTGTGAGTTCAATCCTTGAGGGGGCCATTTAAGCATCTGGGGCAAAAATCTGTCTGGGGATTGGTCCTGCTTTGAGCAGGGGGTTGGACTAAATGACCTCCTGAGGTCCCTTCCAACCCTGATATTATGTGATTCTATGATATTCATGATAGAGCACCTTCATCCTTCGAAATGTATCGCACTGTTGAGAATGAAAAGCCGTGTAGTAACTATGATTGACTCAAAAATGGAAATGGAGTTGTTTCATGAATGTACACAGAATATATGGCTAAATATTAGACTACTGAGGACACATACCCAGATCATAAAAATCCTGGTTTCTGGAAACAAGCTGGGGCATACATTTACATATATGGAGTGTTTTGTATTCCGTTGTCAGAAAGTGGTGTAACATTTACATCAAAGAGTCAGGCAAAGAATTTGCTGACAGCTTCAGATAATCCTATACAGCAGGGGTGGGCAAACTTTTTGGCCTGAGGGCCACATCTGGGTGAGGAAGTTGAATGTAGGGCTGGGGCAGGGTGTTGGGGTGCAGGAGGGAGTGTCGTGTGTGGGAGAGGGTGCAGTGTGCAGGAAGGGGCTCAGGGCAAGGGGTTGGGGCAGAGGAGGGGTGCGGAATGTACTAGGTGGCTCAGGGAAGGGGGTTGGGATGCAGGAGGGGGTGCACAGTGTGGGAGGGGGCTCAGAGCGATGGTGCAGGGAGGGGGCTCAGGGCAGGGGGTTGGGGTGCAGGAGGGGTGAGGCATGCGGCAGGGGTGCAGGGTGTGGCAGTGGGCTCAGGGCAGGGAGTTGGCATGCAGGAGGGGTTCAGACTCTGGCCCAGCACCGCTTACCTGGAGCGGCTCCAGGGTGGCAGCGGTGCGCACCGGGGCCAGGGCAGGCTCCCTGTATATAATATTATAGTATAATATTAACCATCTGATTAGTAAATTTGCTTTAAGCCATTGACTTTCTTACTAGCTTTCTCCTTTAGAAGAGCAACTTGCTGTTTGAGGTATTCAATGACTTGATCCGCCTCTGCACCCTTTTGCTCCAGTCTGTTCAATACTGCATTATTGGCTGCCATCTTTACCAAGGAACGGGCTAAAAACCTGAAACAGGAAAGCGAGAATAATGTGAACATTGCCTTAATGTAATTAACTGTACATTTTTATGCCACATGAATCAGCACTAAAATCAACTGCTGATGCAGTAGGAACATTTGTTAAATGAGCAAGCTGGGCTCCCTCCCGCTAAATGAAAACCCAAACAAACAAAAAGCAATGTTAACCAAATTCTGATGTTTGCCAGCTGCATTTAAGTCTTTTGGAAGAAAAGCCACCCTACTCCAACCAGCCATCTGTAGAAAACATGTTCCTGCTGCACAGCAAAGCACCAACCCCCCTACCTTCCCAGAATGAAAGGCAGATCCAGAGACAGACAATGAATAAATGAGCAATGGGGAACAAATTAAAAACAAAGAGGGGAAAAGATAAGGGAAATAAGTTTAGACTGAAGGACAACATGTCTCATATTTGTATCTGAAACATTTATGAAATTATCAACCAAAAAAAAAAAAAAAAAGAGTAAGAATGCGTAAGAAAAGCCAAACTTGGTTGGACCAATGGTCTTCTGACAGTGGCCAGTGCCAGATCCTTCAGAGGGACTGAACAGACAGGGGAATGTAGAGTGATCCGTCTCCTGTTGTCCAGTTCCAGCTTCTGGCAGTTGGAGGGACACACAGAGCATCCTGACCATCTTGGCTAATAGGCATGGATGGATCTGTCTTCCATGAACTTATCTAACTCTTTTTTGAACCCAGTTTTACGTCACAACATCCAATAAGTTGACTGCATTGTGTGAAGGAGTTAGTTACGTTTGTTTTAAACCTTCTGCCTATTAATTGAGTGACTTCTAGTTTTTATGTCATATGAAGGGAGAAAATAACACTTCCCTATTCACTCTCTCCACACATTCATGGATTTATGGACTTCTATTATATTCCATTAGTTGTCTCTTTTATAAGCTTAAAAAGACAGACTGTTCATGTCTTCTCAGATGGAAATTGTTGCATACCCTTAATCATTTTTTTGCTTTTCTCTGTACCCTTTCCAGTTTTAATACACCTTTTTTGAGATAGGATGACCAGAACTGCATGCAGTATTCAAGGTGTGGGCATAGCATGGATTTATATAGCGGCATTATATTTTCTGTCATACTATCTATCCCTTTTTCCTAATGGTTCCTAACATTGTTAGCTTTTTGACTGCCGCTGTGTCACAGACCCAAGGACTCCCTCCCTCAGGAGGTCCCATGGGGAGGCAAATTAGCATTGTATGTTGCTAATGCAGTTGCAAACATCGCAAGGCATTTTAGGGGAGGGTCAAAGGTGTGAGTATGGAGTGAAAGATTCCTTTGCAGGTTGCAAGAGGCCAAAGGGGGAAGGAGGAAGAGAGCAGAGAATGGGTTAACTCGACACTTCAGTGAGCTCCATCTGAAGATAAAACGCTGGCCTGGTCCAAGGCCATGGGCTCGACAAAAAAGTTTACATCTGTATTCACATCTTACCCAGCCCTGGTCAGTCGTAAAAAAAGGAGAGCTGAGCTGAGCAGGGCTGCAGAGATTGCAAAACGGGGGAGGGGGGACGGCCAACAGGGGGGGGGGGGGGGGGGGGGGGAAGGAACGACACAAAGTCTCTGAAGCCGGTGTGTTTTGGGAAAGCTGAGGAGGCCACAGCAAGCCGGTTTGGACTGGTAAAAAGAGCACCAGGAACAGAGAGCCCTGAACAAAAACGCCCCCAAAGAACCCGGGACTTAAAAACCCTCCCGAGAACCAAAGCGAGCCGGAGATCACAGCAGACCCTGGACAACCCGTGCACGGGACAAGAACTCCCATCCACCCCTCCTCCTCTTCTTCTTACGTTACACCCAGGCTTGGCCAGCCTTGGGTCATGCGTGTATGAGTATGAAAGTTGGTTAGGGCTGGGGTACTAATGGTTTCTTGCTTCCTTTGAGTGACGCGGGAGCAGTCCCATCACTCACTGCTGTTATTTTATTAATAAAGCTTTAAACGTAGACACTTGGTGTGCTCTGTCATCTCCTCTCCTAAAAATCCTGTGGCCTCAGCCTGATCGCCTGACGCCACAGGCAGACTGGTAACATAAATCTGTCACAGCTGCACATTGAGCATGTTTCCAAAGAACAATCCACAATGACTCCAAGATCTCTTTCTTGAGTGGTAACAGCTAATTAGATGCCATCATTTTGTATATGTAGTTGGGATTATTTTTTCCATTGTGCATTACTTCGCACTTATCAACACACTGAATTTCATCTGCCATTTTGTTGCCCCCAGTTTAGTAACTCTTTAGCTTTTGGTCAGCTTTGGATTTACCTATCTTGTATTATCTGCAAATTTTACCACATCACTGTTCACCTCCTTTTCAAGATCATTTATGATTATGTTGAACAGCACAGGTTCCAGTACAGATCCTTGGGGACCCCACTATTTACCACTTTCCAGTGTGAAAACTGAATATTTATTCCTACCCTTTGTGTCTAATCTTTTAATTAATCAATTACTGATCCAGGAGAGGACCTTCCCTCTTATCCCATGACTCCTCAGTTTGCATAAGAGCCTTTGGTGAGGTACTGCGTCAAAGGCTTTCTGAAAGGCCAACTAACTATATCATGGGTCATCCTTGTCCACATGCTTGCTGATATCCTCAAAGAATTTTAATAGATTGGTGAGGCATGATTTCCCTTTACAAAAGCCGTGTTGACCCTTCCCCAACATATTGTATTAATCTATGTGTCTGATAATTTTGTTCTTTATTATAGTTTCAACTAATTTGCATGGCACTGAAGTTAGGCTTACTAGCCTGTAATTGCCAGGATTACATTCAGCTACTCTCCAGTCATCTAGTACAGAGGCTGATTTAAGCAATAGGTTACGTACTACAGTCAGTAGTTCTGAAATTTCGTATGTGAGTTCCTTCAGAATCCTTGGGACAATACCTTCTAGTCCTGGTGACTTATTACTATTTAATTTACCAATTTTATTCCATAATGTCCTCTATTGACACTTCAATCTGGGACAGTTCTTCAGATTTGTCATGTAAAAAGAAGGTCTCAGTTGTGGGGTGAGGCTCCCCTCCCTGCACCAATCCTCTGCAGTGAAGACTGATGCAAAGAATTCATTTAGCTGTTCACAGCAGAAGCCTTCTCTTCCTTTATTGCTTCTTTAGCATCCAGTGCCCTCTTACAAATTCTAAATCCTCCACATAAGTCAAGGAGTTAGAAGGCAGAGGATATATTACATATTTATGGTTATCCATAAACATTAATAGAGAAAATCACTGTTTTGTTTCTCTTAAGGGCAATTCTCAACCCTAACTACACCGTAAAAGGAGGAACCAAATTCCCCCCATATTGATATTTTCTCTCTCTTTGCTGTTATGCACATCTAAATCTAGTCACCTCTACCTCATCTCTCAGGATCCTCAAGAGAATTCCTTCCAAACACAGTACAGAGGATCTGTGAGCCCCTGCTCTGCCTCACTGAGAGCCTTCACTTGGTAAATCCAACGGGGTTTAGTCCTTTCCCTTCTCCTGTTCAATGTTTATGTCTAACCATTAAGCGAGAATAGATGATACTCAAATGTCAGCTATATATTGGTGACAAACAGCAATATAATCACTCTCCTCTGCAGCAGCCTATGCTTTCCCTATCTACCTGAAAAAAATAAGCACTTCCATGAATTACAGCTAGCTGAACTATAATGAAAGAAATAAGCAGATGATACTGGTGGACAGGGAGAAGTACTCTGAAGATCTCCCAAGACAAAAGAGAGTCCACCAGCTAAAGGACTCTATCCATCAATCCCACAGGTGTGAGATCTTGGATTCTATGCCTAGACTCCTAGGTTGTAGCAGTGCCCAGAAATACCTTTATCATTTCAAATGGCAAGATAACTGAGCCTGCTTCTCTCGGACAATGATTCTGCCACAATAATCTACATCTATTTCTTTGAAAATGAACAACTATAATGCTCTCTGTCTGGGGTTGAGAACAGAATCCACACTGCAAGGGTACTTTAAGAATGGAGTTACAATTTAAACTCTGATTCTCCTGCCTGTTTAACAGTAGTGAATTAAATGTCATTTAAAAATGTTTGCAGACATGAATTTCCTTTACATTTTACAAGGCATAAATGTTGAGACAGAATTAAAAGGTAACATCTTACACTAAATTTATACAAGGTGGCTAGCTAAACTTTAGTGATCCTTGAGAAATATGTAAACTATAATTCTCTCGACGGAGTGTAATACTAACAGCATAAGCTTAGCCAACAACAATAAAACGCTACTAAAACTTCAAAGTGAATAGAACTAGTACATTTTATAGTTATTAACCAAGTTGGCTAATGAACTGAGGATCGGGAAATAAAGTTACATGATTACACCAGATAGACTTTTCCCATTTGTCAAATAAATTTCCAGAGATCTAATATTATAACAAAGGAGAAACAGGTATTTGAGATATTGTTACCAAGAGCCAATAGAACGAAATGAACTGTAGTACTGGCAATGTAAGAACTTGCCAATATGGAGAGATAAGAAGTTATACATAAAAAACAGAGTTTCTTATAGGTAAAACTTTGTTTAAAATTGTGTACTTAGCGTAAAATATAAAACATTAAAAGCATTAACTGAAGGCTAATAAAATTGTGGTTTAATGTTATGACAATCAATAGCTGGGATTTGTATATTCATGTTTTCCCATCACTTGCTTTTCTGCCCATGTAATCTTTGGATAATATGCTAAGACTATAAGAAGAGGAGAAAAAAACTGAATACTGTAACTTGGTAGAAGACAGGGCCTAAAGGAACACATATCTTCTGACCTTCAAATGAGTCCAAGTTCCAGAAAGTCACTCAGAAAAATCAAGTCATTGGGATTTAAGAAAACTACATTTGAAAGGCTGCTATCCCTTCTTTTATATAAAATGTCGACAGAAAACATGAAAAACATGCTTTGAAGACAGCAGGATTCTCTAATATTACTAAATGATATATTCAGATTACATGAGTTATACACAGAGTTCTATTCAGTGTCAGGAATCAAGCTGAACTGTGGACCAGGTATTAGACCTGGAGCTGACCACACTGATTGACCAGACCCCCCATTGGCTGAAAGGCACCACCTACTCCTGGGGGAATTCTGTGCCACTGTCCTTGAGCAGAATTTATGTCCCCTGCAGATTTCTTTGCTTTCCCACAGAAAAATGACTTTCTGATGGGGAAGCAAAGGGAAGCCACAAGAGCGGTCATGCAAACCTCCCCAGTAGTATGTTTCGGGTGCCCAGGACAACCGACACAGAGGTAAATCACTGTGGGACAGGGGACGGGACTGGGGAGGACCCTGCTAGTGGCTCCTACCCTGCACCAGGCTCAGCCCCTAGTTCCGGCTGGGCTGAGGAGGACAGGACTTCCTCTTCCCCTGAATGGCATCTTGGGCCATGTCAGACCCACCACCAGATTCCTCCCCTGGCCGTAAGAAGCTCTGAAAACTACCCCTCCCCACCCCCTCCCCCAGCCCTTCCTGCACCCATCACTCTTCAGCTGCAGGGGGAGGGATCACTGTTCAGGGAGCTGCTCCCACATCCGCCCAACTCCCATGCATTAGACTGCAACATATCCTAGAAGCAAATAATTCAAATCTATGTTTGTTAAAATATATAAAGCATTTATTTAAATGTATATGGTTGTTGGAAATTTATTTGGTTGTTGAATTCCACCTTAATTCCTCCATTTGACTCAAATGGATATCATTCTCTAAAGACATTTATTACATGTCTGCTTACCTATAGGTGTTTGCATTTCCATAGCGACAGAAGTAGCCTGTGAAGCGATATGGTTCAATGCTACAGTCCAGACGCAAGCCAAATGTTCACGGCCTTGAAAAGGAGTTTGGATCAGGTACACAAATTGTATATCATTTTAAGATTCAAGCTATGTAAATAAGTGTAAGAGTATCCTTATTGGCTGAAATAATTTTCATTAAAATCTACAGATGTCAAACTTTAACTGGGTTGACAACTGGAAGACCCAACTGGAATAAGCAGTTTACTCTGTGGAAAATGTCACTTATTGATAGAACATAGAAATAAGAGAACCCAAGAGGTCTTGGAATTAATGTTATAGTCAATAGTTTTTATCAAGATTAAGTTAACAGGATTATTATCAATCTATTCAGCAGAAGGAAAATAAGAAGCATGGAAGAAAATACATTAAAGATCCCTTCCTACCTAGAAGTATCTCCTTCTGCTCTAGTTTTTTTTAAACGAAACAAGTAAATTTTACAGCCAAATTTATTCCTGGTGTAACTCCAGTGTCTTGGGAGGGAAAAACTTCATTTGGAATTTGTGTCTGTAGAAAAAACTCTGGGGCAACTTTATTACTAAATGGAGTATTTTGAACTAGAAGATGCCAAATGAGAGAAAGGAAATTGGATGACTAATCTGAGAAGAGAAAAAAACTATACTTTAAGTGTATCCAGTGAAGTCATCTGATTAACTAAAGTTCTTCAGTTAAACGTCTGGTATTCTATCAAATCATTTATATATCAGAGATCTAGAATTGGCTGAAACACTTGTTTTCATTACATGAAGAATGATTGACAGTGCCTGGATAAGACATGTATGTCTTGTAGGTATAATAAAATGCTATACTGATATCCAGAAGCTGCTTAATTTCTATTCTGATACCGTTAGAAAACTGATTTAGAGTCAGATGCGAATTCAGTTCTATAAAGACGAGTTTATCTTAAAAAAATTAGAAAAACTAAATCTAAGATTATTCATGTGAAAAATCAAAGATAACTCTACTTACACACTAATTGAAGAGGGCTAGTAAAGACTTTCACCACTTTCTTACCTGCATTTCTTTCAGTATCATAGGCTTAACTCCAGGGGAAGCACGATTAAGCATTGCCAAAATATAGATGATATAGAATGCAAATGCAGGGTCCAAATGAGAGAAATTTCCAATTTTTGAAAAACTACGGAAGGCAAATAATAAAAAGATCTGGAGGTCTTTACTTCTTTATTTCCTATACGCAGATTTTCTTGACTACTTCTTTTTAAAATAGTTGCCTATATTCTTTAGCAAAAGGTACTATCTCCTGAATGCTTTGGCAGTCCCATATGTCATAAGCAAAGAGAAGGGTTTATTTTATTTACTGGGTTTATAAAAGAGAAGAAAATTAGGAAGGGCCCCAAACAAGACAAAATTAAAATAGATATTCCATAAGAAAATAATACTTTGCATTTACACAGGAGGCACTATCAGAAAATTTCAATATGCCTACTAACGTCCTTAAACCAGAACTGACATATAACTCAATGGTTCTGACTTTAAAAAAGGGGAAGAAAAAAAAAGGGGTAAAAAGGAAAACACATAATCAAGAAGATGACTCTGTTGTTATAATTCCTTGCTTTAAAAATGTTTTTAAAATGCTTTTCTCCCTTTTTAAAGTGTTGCCAGTTACAAATGTCTTTTGCCATAGTGAAGAGCTAATGCTAAGGTTTTAAAATTGAGAAATAATAAACTGTTTTTGGAACCTATCCACAATCCTGAGATGCATTCAATTAAACTGTTTTTGGGAGAGAGATCATTTCATCAAGAAACAGGCTTTAGAAGCCAACTGGTTTCTCAAAACTTTAAAAAACAAACAAACAAACAAAAAGAACACAAAACTTGAATTTCCAATACTGTACGTTTTTTCAAATTTTCCGAGGACTGCTTAGTTCATATAATCACATATAAACTACAAAAGTAGCATTACTTATTGCACATGACTGTAGGATCATTTCCCATACATAAATATGTTTCTTTTTGTATATTTGCACTGAAATCTATTCCAATGACTTTACTTTTATTTTCAGCTGGGTATGGGAAATACCAAACAAATCCCATCAATTAATAGACAATGTCCCCACCTTCTCTTCCTACAGAACTGTCTCTCCAACCTTTCTACTTATTTCAATACAAATCATAACCACTTGTGTTTGTCAGCCTGAAGCTTTGCTAAGAGCAAGATTTTTAGATTAATATTTGTTCTCAGAAATCCTTCATTATTACTGCTGCCCCTCTCTGTCTCACACACTTCTCCACAATAAAAGAATCAGGTTGGCACGGTGACTTAGCACACAGATACCATCAGTTAGTGCTTCAACCACATACTTTCAGTGCTCTCATTCTGAGTCAATAGACACAGAAATAAAGTGTCTACATCTATTTTGTTCTAGCCATGGTGAGATTCAAAGTTGTCATGGGGCAGCCAATCCTGTTCACAATCAATAGCCATGTACAAACACTGAATAGACAGCAACCACAAGAGGGATATAATTACAAAACTACAAAATATATTGCTCCTAGTGCATGCCACTTTCATGGACAAGTAACTCAATAGGCCTAGGATCAGACTAAGAACTATTAGCAGAGAAAAATACAGGCCATACAATAAATGATCATTTTTAGTTTTCCATTTAAAAACACTCCATGGATATTCACTGAGTGCATTAAAAGTTGTTATTACAGCACTGTTTCATTACAGACATGGGACTAATTACATTTTGCAGGTAACTCATTGAGAAGAGCATGAGGAAGACAAAATTCCTTCAACACAAATACTAATATAATCACTAATTTAAAATACAGGGAAACCTATAAAACTACTTATATATGGATAATCATGTTTTCTGTCTTTAATTTGTTGTAACAAATAGCTCTCAAACAGTTTCAGATGTCAATATTTTTTCCCCATGAGGGCTTTTTCAACTCTTCATTTTGGCCAAGTTGCACAGTGATGGACTGTTTTACTCTAAGTATTTTAAATTGCTGCATTATCACCAACAATATCATTTTGCTTCTAAAAAGAATATTTTGTTCAAATAAAAGGAAGGAAGGGAACAGCTTTTATTAGGATGGTCGTTCTTCCTATACTCAAGGCTTCTTAGCAGACAAACTTACAGAAGACCATATATATTATAATAAAACATGCCAGCTATTTTCCAGACTCTGCTGCCCTTTACTCTGGAACATGCATGATCTGACAAGCTACTTACTGAACCAAATGTAAGACGCGCACATCACCCTGTACTATGGAAAAGGAGGGAAAAAAAAGTGACAAAAATAGAAGAAAGGGTGGGGGAAAGAAAATACTTGTTTTTGACAAAACTACTACTTTCTAAACCATCAGTCCGGTACAAGCAGCTGAATAGGTGGCTAGCACTTGTGTCAACTTCTGTTATGTCAGGGAATGATGATTCATCTTTTGAAATACTTTAAATACGTCGTCTTTAAGGTCTTTTCCTCCTAATTAACAGTTGATGAGATGATTAGTTAGGATCCTGCAGCCAGTGAGAACTGAACAGCTTCAGGCAGTGCTAACCAATGACTAGACTAGCGCTATTATTCATGACCACATTTAGATTTTAAGACAAAAAGACAATGTGTAATATTGAGATACTGAAATTTTTATTTGAAATAAATCATTACATAGTCTCATTGTGACACCCAGTCTCTGAGTGAGAGTAAGTTAAAGTGTTAAAGTGAGAGCACAATATTCACAAGCTATCAACTTCTGTGTAGTCTGTACCCACAAAAACAACGAGGAGTCCGGTGGCACCTTAAAGACTAACAGATTTATTTGAAGAAGTGGGTTTTTTACCCATGAAAACTTTTATGCCCAAATAAATCTGTTAGTCTTTAAGGTGCCACCGGACTCCTCGCTGTTTTTGTGTAATCAATGTTCAAACAGCAATAACAAAGAGGGTTAAGGAATGAATTATTAAACAACTATACTTGTACACTTCTCCCACAGGTTAAACTCACATCTTTTGCAATATGAGAGTCACAGTAATTGATGTATAAATTTCCAAATTGTTAATACAACCCAAGAAAGTGTCAGGACTGAAGAATGACTTCTCCTGATTATCAGGCTGTACCCCAGCTGCAGAACTTGGCTTTCCTAGTCCTAAGAGCCTTGCCCTCCCTATTTCTTAAAGCTGGAAACATTAAAAAACAAACCAACCAACCTCCTCACAAGAAACATCACACAAATAAAGGTGCTTTTCTAGGAACTGTTCAGAATTCACACTAAAGAATGAAGAGTTGACTCCAAAAACTAAGACAGGTTGAAAGTGGCTATAAGGCATTCTAATGTCGTTTTAAGAGAAGGTCTTCAACACCTAACTTTATGTTTTTACTAATTATTAGTAGCTTTCACCCATTCTATTCCCCCCCCACCCGCTCCTTTTCTGCTTATTCTAGAAACCTGATTATCAATGGATCATTTTATCTCTCACAGACCACAATGGGAACAGCTCTTCTAAGCATCAGGACACCAGCCCCAGAATAATCCTGCTAGATTATCCTTGTCCCTTCCTTTATCTATAAAGTAGGTTTCAGGCTTTAAGTTGCATGACGTAACTTAAAAAAAGGTAACAAACAAATGCTTTTGTAACACTAAATGCATACAGTAATATTTAGCTAACTGAAGAAATATATGACAAGTCATCCTTGTTTATATAGTCTGTCTGCCACTTCTGGAAAAGTTTTATTTTAGAATATAATTTACTTTGACAGAAGTCTATTCTCCTTCCTAGACACGTACTCCTCTGTTTCTCTTAACTGACCCTTTTTCTCACAGAAGTAAACTCCCTTCATCTGGAAAGGCGAAATATGTAGTGTCCTGACATTAAATGATTGAACGTCACCCCCCAACAGCCACTATATTCTCTCACATTAGGGAAAATACGTCAAACATTTTAAATAACAAAAAAGCAAAAAATACAATCTGGGCTCAATGTTCACATGATAAGTATTAGCTTGATACCAACCTAAAATGAGTTTGAAAACTGACTCTAAAATTATTACTGGTTGTCAGGAACCATCAACAACTTATGTTTTTCTTAGTTTGATTCCCCCCCCCCCCTAAAATTTTTGACTCGGCAATATTGATTACCCATATAATTCAATAAAATATCATATTCCAGCATGTAGAAATAAATCTCTGTGAAAGGAGAGCTTTCCCAACAAGTTCTAAAGAGGAGACCTGCAACTACAAGGCAAGCCAAGCCAAACTATTAGCTAACAACATCAGAAAAATCACAGAATGAGTTTATATGCAGTACCGTATAGATATATGAATAGATTTTAAAGCCTTATCATGGGCTTAACATGAATGAAAAGTTTCCTTTGAAACTTCTATACAGCAGACATTAAAAACTGAACATCTACCACCTGCAGTAGACAAAATTACTACAAATATTGTGGTATTTCCCATTTTAAGTGTAGGGATTATATGCAAATACTTCAGTGTAGTAATCATTCATAGTTTAATTCCACCTACCATCTGAAGAATACTTTAGTCGGTGTACTACGTGGCTCAGATGAAAGGCAGAATATGGCAACCTTCCACACTTCTAGGAGGTTGGTCCAAATACAAGCCAGATTAGTAATGTGTGACCAAAAGCTTCCACTGCCTCACTGCTGTTTGTTGATCTCAGTCCAATTCCCAGTGCACATTTGTCCACCTCACAAAAACCATGACCATAATTTGCACCCTTTTTAGTCTCCTCAGCAGATGTGCCAAGGACTACATAGGGCACTGAGACTTGCGGAAAGCCTACATTACAACATTAAATTGATCTAAATTATATCAACAGACAGCACCACAGTAATTGAATCGGTTTTACATGTCCACACTAGGCTCCTTGTGTCAGCAGTGCACTTCGTCACCAAGAGCGCTTGCACTGATTTAACTGCCCGTGTGGGGCATTATGGGAGTTTCTGAAAGACAGTTACAGTGAGTGTAAGCAACACAGCATCTACACTGACACTGCATCCAGCTAACTACATCGACTTAAACACTACACCTCTCGTGGAGATGGAGTTATTAAGTCAGGGTAGTGGGCGAGTTATACTGGTGGGAGCAATATTTTAGTGTAGACCAGTGGTCTCCAACCTTTTTATGCCCAAGATCACTTTTTGAAGTTAAGGGCAACCCAGGATCCACCCTGCACCTTCCCCGAGGCCCCGCCCCACTCACTCCATCTCCCCCGTCCCCAGGGGCTCTGGGCTGGGGCAGGGGTTTGGGGTACAGGAGGGGTTATGGGGTGCTAGCTCTCGGAGGGGTCAGGGCTGGGGTTTGGATGTGGGCTCCCAGCGGGCAGCACTTACTGTGGGCAGCTCCTGGCTGGCAGCACAGCAAGGTTAAGGCAGGCTTCCTGCCTGCCCCGGCCCTACACTGCTCCCGGAAGGGCCAACGCACCCCTGTGAAGGGGGGCAGGGGCACTGCCCCCTCAGATCCCATTGGCTACAGTTCCCTGTTCCTGGCCAATGGGAGCTGCGGGGGCTGTGCTTGCAGGCAGGAGCAATGCAACAAGACCCCTTCCCCTCCACTCCCCCGGGGCCACGCTGGACACTTCCTGGAGTGGTGTGGAGCCGAGGCAAGCAGAGAGCCTGCCTTAGGGGAAGCCCTGCTGCTCCGCCAGAGATCATGATCGACCAGTTGGTGACCACTGGTGTAGACACGTACAAAGTTAGTTCGATGAAAGCTGACTTATGTTGACCTAACTCTGTAATACAGACGAGGTCCTGACACTAAAGTTCTCCCCAGGTCAAGACTGAAACAAATGCAGAAATGTTTGCTAGTGCATGGGACAGAAAATTTAAATCTTCTGGGCTGTCTGTTCAGCACGTTTCATCACCGAGAACACAAGAAATTAAATAATACTGTTAATACTTACATAGTACAAATACTTCATGTGAAATGTCTCTTAACTTGTGGCTCCTGCTGCCTGCACACTAAGCTAAAAGTATTATTCTTCTAAATGGTAATATCAGAATGTTATGATAATCATGTCCCGCATGCCTGTTAGGAGGCATATATGTGCTCTAATGGAATAAACATAACACCCATAGGATAGGTCTATACTTACCGCCGGGTCCGGTGGTAAGCAATTGATCTTCTGGGATCGATTTATCGCGTCTTGTCTAGACGCGATAAATCGATCCCGGAAGTGCTTGTCATCGACGCCGGTACTCCAGCTCGGTGAGAGGAGCACGCAGCATCAACGGGGGAGCCTGCCTGCCGCGTCTGGACCTGCGGTAAGTTCGAACTAAGGTACTTCGACTTCAGCTACGGTACATTATTAACGTAGCTGAAGTTGCGTACCTTAGTTCGAAGTGGGGGGTTAGTGTGGACCAGGCCTTAGTGTTAAAACTTTTTTCTTTATTTCTTGGTCCTTTAAAGCTGGTTTCCATACATAAAATAAGTCTTTGGGAAGAAAAGGCTGCCATGTAAAATTGAGGGTCAAGGATTTTTAAAAAATACAGGTGCCTAAAAGCAGGCTGATTTTTCCAAAGTGGTGAGCTTCCAATAGTTCTCACTGAAGTATGAAATATGAATTTCAGAATATTCCGAAGTGCCTAAACAACATAGGAGCTTAAATCCCATTTTTAGAAGTGATTTATGCCTTTGAAAAATTCCCCCTAAATCTCATTGAAAGTCAATAGAACTTAGGAGGCTACATTACTTTTGAAAATCTTGGTTACTATTTATTTCTCATATTCATTTCTAACTGTGTGTGTTCCTGATTTTAAGAGGTCCTACACCTCTTAATTATATACACACACATTTTAACATTGAGAAATCTAACCCTCAAAAGCAAGGGGATCCACTGCAGCCAGTTGCGCCTGCAAAGTCACTGTGCTCCAGTATGATTCACTCCAACAGGAGAGCAGAAAGTGTTTGCACTGCTATCATCTGTTTGGGGCTCCTACTGTGGAAAGGCAACTTTAAGCTATGGCTAGGGCTTTTGTAGGAGACCCACTGCCCAGGAAATGTGCTGAACCAGTGTACTTCTGGCCAGGCTTGTCATAGCCTCTCCTCTGTTGCCTACTTTGGCGATGTGGTGGCTGCCTCTGGATGCCCAGTATAGAAATAGCATCTCAGGGCTGAATATAGTCCAGGAAATGTAGCTTTCATCTCAAGAAAACCCCACTGGGTTTTTTCTTGGGCAAGAGATGGGGGGAAAACAACTATGAAAAAGTTGGGATCAAACTTGTATAACCAAATCAAAAGTTGGAGTCCCTAGCCAATTCTCTCGTTCTTGACAGAATGAAAACAAGGAGTAAGTGAATTTTATATACAAACCATCGTTTCTTCTTGTGAGAAGCCATTGGTCACACTCCTACAGAATAAGTACAGATGCGAACTAGAGATAGTTTTATTTACTGAAGTTGTTTCTGAATTTAATGAAGTTGTTTCTGTATTTTCATGTATACAGAAAGGGTTTTTCTGTTGTATTATGTACATAGTGCGATTTCTGTTTTAAAATACACTGTTTCTTGAATATACATAGTCCATATTTTTATAGTATACTGTAAAATAAACATTTGTTTTTCATAACCTTATTCCACAGAAATTAAACAGGGAGACATTTAATGTGATCATCTGCAAATCTACAACTACAAAATTAAAGTGATCAAAGAGAACTGACTTAGCTATGAGACCTTACACAAACAAGAATTTGATGACAGAACAATTAATGTTAAAATACCTTCTCTAAACCCTCTAAAACTGTATAAGTTTCCTTTTGGGTCTGCAGGAGCTCTCAGTGATAACTATTTTATATTTAAAACATTTAAAAAATCTTTCCAGTAGGTAGGCAACATTTCAAAGACAACCCCCACTTACCTATAAAGAGCTGAATTAGAGATGCAAAAAGGAAATGTCATTAAAGCATTAAATATAGCTTCAGTAACTCAATGATGTCTTTACACTTAATTCAAAAGGTGTATGTTTCAACTAGATCGTACAATACTCCTAGCAAGTTGAAATCTCATCACAAGAGTCATCCTGTGTACTATAATTTTTGGTACCAGTTGCTGGCATTTTTTACTCTTAAATATTAAACACAAATACCGATTTCCAAATTTCTTGACTTTTTAAATTCCCCAAATTAAAATCTGTCAATAAGAAAAATACATTAAGCTGATAATTCAAGGTAAAAAGCAAAAGTAGTTCTTAACCATTGTGGTAAGCCAAATGCAAGAAGCTAAAAATAACCATGATCAGTTCATGAAAGCATGCAGCAAATAATACGCAGCAGTATAACAACACATCTAAAATGAACAAGTACAACATCAAGACTCAATGTCACTTCCATTATATACTAAAATAACTAATTTGGATGTTTTTCTACATAAAAATCAGTTTATTAAGAACTGTGTGAAATTTAATTGAAAGCAAAAACATCTGTCCAAAAATAATGGCAATAAACATTTTAAAGAGCAGCAATGAGTCTCACTTATAAAAAAAATAATCAATTTTAAATATCTGACTTGCAGTTTTATTGTCCCATTCATAAAATAATTAAAAAATTAAACACTCGGCTTCCCCTTTTCACTAACTTGTCCAAGTAAAATTCAATTTCTCAAATGTTAAACCAGTTCAATATTTTAAAGCAAAACAGAGGAAAAAAAAGTGATCTTCTACGAAGATCTTCATTGTTACCTAATGAAGAACAAATTATTTATTCAGTTTGGGAATGGAGAACCTACACTGGTTTCTAAGTCACACTGATTGCTAATGTGGGCTCCCAGCAACTGGTCCTTGTCAGTCATTTGTAGTCACACTTCACTTCAACAGCATATTACAGTGGTATTTGCAATCTCATATTTTTGGAAGGATACATCAGCTTCAAAACCAGTCTTTTGTAAGAATGTCATCTGCAGGATTAAATCCAAATTTTGTAATGTTTTTGCCTAAAAAGTACATTATCTAAAAATGAATATGTCCACATATAAACTGACTACAGTGCTTCTTGGATCAGTGATTGCTATGGTCCTCAGGCAAAAACAAACAAAAAGCAACCACAAAAAAATCCTCCCCTTAGAAAATCCATCCTGAAATATTTTGTATTTCAGAGATATTTTACATGTTCTCTTTTTCATTCAGATTCCCTGTACACTGTTATAAAAGTTTTTCAGTTTCTTGGGATGGAAACTATTGGTTTCCAGCAGGAAGAGAAAAACAACAGAATTCAGAAGCTGTGACTGTACAAAAGCAACATATCTGTTTGTGAATGTGGTGGATTAAGTATAGATATAAGGATGTTTGAAAACAAAATGCCTGTTTTCATATGGATTGGGTGTAAATAAAAAGCTATGTTGTGGCATGGACATTTCAGAACTATACTGGTCTGAATACAAGACGATTAATGATAGCAAGCTGTCTCTTTACTACACAAAGAACACTCCCCTCTTTTCTATAGTGTGTTACTTAAACTTTCTTTCAGTGAAACTGATATATGCAAGGCAGAGATCAGATACTCAAGTTTTTCTGTATTATTTATTATGCCAGAAAGACTTTGTAGTTTTTATTTAGGAGGGGAACTGTTAATACAACAGTTTTAATGAAAATTAACCAATATTGGTACTTTCATTATCTGTTTTTATTTTTAAACTTTTCTCCTTAAAATGTTTGCAACACAAACATTTGACCTTTTACTAGTACTGATGAGCCAAACAAGGAATGGATGAGAAACAAAAGCGATATTGACTGGCCTATTTAAACTGTCCAAACTGAGTGAAATACACAAATTCCATTACGAAAACAAAGAATATTTTTAAATGTCAGGTTTTATTAGTAATGTTAGAACATTTATCTTTAAAAACATGCTATTTAAGCTTTGCAATGTCCTTCTAAATCGTTCTGTGCCAGTCTTAATTTTTTGGTTGATATGTTCAGAATGACTAGAAGTGACTGATCAGGAGCATGTCTTAAAGTGGCCCATCCAAACTACATATTACCACTCCACTATCACATGCCGCATAAACCGGGATTCCACAGCCTGGCCACTCCAGCTGACCCAGAGCTGGCTGAAGCTGCCAGCATCCCTAGCAGTAGAGGCTTGGCCCAGTTTTCTTGGTTCCTGTCCTTAGATGGGTTTCAGACCTGCAAAACTTCTAAATTTTGTAGAAGTAGGGCTGAAGAGTGGACCTCCACTCCTGTAAAACTTAGGAGGGCTGCAAAAGACAAGTAACACACTTATAACCACGGGAAACACAGATTTTTGGTTAATCATGGTTCACCTGCACATGAAACATACCACTTAAGTGTAACCTATTAAATCAAACAGTAACCAAATAAAAATTGAAAGCCTTCAATAAAAATTGAATATCTAAAAGAGGGAAGATGCAATTAAAGTTTTAATCATTAAGACAATGGCAAAAGGCAGGCAAATCTTCCCTCACAGGCAAACAGAGGAAGTAAAAAAATAATATTCCAAACTGCAACAAAGATTACACATATAAAACAACCTTTTCAAGAGTCTGCTTTTAATTTTTGTAATACTCCTGCACACATTACACCATCAAAACATCTGTTAAATGTTTGTAATGTTAGTTGCAAAAAACTGTTACAATTTGATATCATTTCCCCCCCATTAAATTAGTATTACAGACATTCAATGGATGCTTTAATGAAAAGTCTTCATGTGTGTAAGTCCAAGGAGAACTAAACCAAGAATTTCACTCCACTAACTTCTAAAGATCTGATCCTGTAAACACATACTGCCTGGCTGCAAAAGGGACTATGCAGTATATCCAATAGCAAATGTTTGCAGGATTGGGCCCTAAGGAATTTTATTATTTATTCTGCGGAAGGTGGGCCATCTTAGCTGAATTATTAGCACTTTGTCTGTTAACTACGGGACAGCTACATCTGCAGGAAAACAGGAATACATAATCAGAGGAAACAGCAGCATAGTATAAAATAAATCAGCATCTTTTACATCCATTGCACATCAAAAGTTTCTTCTGTTTTGAGTGAGAGTGAGCGTGAGAGAAGGCATTTGGAGGCAAGTGCTTTGAACTAACTCTTTTAAACTGAGCTGATTTCAAATTGACAGGCTTCCTTTACGTGTAGTTTGGGCAGAGCATACGTAAATGTATGTACAAAGGGAAACATTCTCGCCTTGGCCACTGGAGATGGACAGGATGGATGAATGCCATGAACTAGTAATATCTGTCAAAAAGAAAGCAACTTTTTTGAGGACAGTCATTACCTCTTGCACTTTTCATCTGAGAACCCCAAAATGTTTGACAAAAGTAAGTTTAATATCACTGTCCCCTTGCATGAGATCATGGACAGCAGGCTAATAGAAGAGCAAGGGATAAACCAATTCACCAGACTCCCAGTTCACTGCCATTCCCCTCCGTCTATGTTGATTCCCATACTGTTTAAATTCTAGCAGCTATAAGACCATTTCAGCCAGAAGTTTTCAAACCTTTTTACAGTAAGCTGAGCAGGGACATGAATTTATGGCCTTCAACTCAAGAGCAGCTGTTGTTAAAAGGAACTATGTTCAGCTATGTGCAAAGAAGTACATTCTTGCTGAACTAGCAATCCCTTGCTGTCTAAGCCAATTGAGATTGCTGGAATGATCCACTCACTTATCTTCTGAGTCTGAAATAAGATGCCACAACAAAGCTATGCACTAAACTGTAATGGAGAAACACTCTGGAATAGAAACTAAACCCAACAGCCAAGGCGTGCTTCTGAGAAGAGGGTCCTGAACTAAAAGACAAAGCTGTAAAAACATCAATTCATGCTCAATCAAGGTTATGTCAGGAAAGCTCCTGGAGAGAAGGAAATGGAAAGAAAAGCCTTCTGTAATCAGAAATTTATGCCAAGAAAACTGTACCAAATATCCTCACAAAGTCTACAGGCTTAATAATTTTTTCAAGATCATCAGTATGTTTTATGCATTGTTGGCACCTTTCACAGTTCCACCCGCCTCAAATTCTTCTCATTTAATTGGGATATATATGCAAAAACACACCAGAGAGTCACTTATGACATGGATCCAATTTTCTTTAACACAAAGACAAATAATTTCCAATTTGCTAGCTAGTTGAACAAGAAGAACTTTTGTTTGCAAATGTACTTTTCCCACTTGTTTTTATTTAAATGGAAACAAACAGGTTATTATAGAAACATCAGTTTTGACTCCACAATTAAGGGTGCACGTAGACATCCAATATAAGTCCTATTTTCAACCTCCCTCTAAACTTTCGACTGCAGCAACTGATCAACTTGCAAACTGTTATACTATAAAATGGGGTAGAAGAAAAATATTTTTACAGATTGAGAGTTTATCATTAAAAAAAATTAAATGCTAGGTTATCAAGAATGACCTCTGTTTCAAAATTATTCTTGGACTCATATGATTTATCAGCCCTCATGCTCTCTGCACAGAAAAAATTACCTAACTCCAAATTTCAGAAACATTTTTATACAATGAACCATAGACTATTTTCTTTAGAAACTGTAAGCAACAAACATTATTAAACTTGTCTTAGACTGAATAAAAATGTTTTGCACTGAAATATATCAAGTCTCTGCCCCTCCCATCTGATTAATCTGTGTCTTGATCCTGACCTGTTTTGGTGGTTATTTTATGTACAATTTTTAATATATTTAAAATATTAACACTGGAATTTTCTAAGTGAGTTATTTACCCAAGCCAGTGTCTTTCACACAGGAAAACAATCAACACTTCAATCTTCCTGGACATTCTGTAACAGATTTAAAAGTAGCCATATTTGAACAAAAAAACTTCAGAAACAGACTTCAATAGCACTTACAACAAATTTCTAATATCCATTTCAAAAGTGATCAGACAATATTTGCCCTCATCTGATTACAAAGTACAAAGCAGCAAACAAAAGACAAATACTTAAGATGGAGAAAATATTTGTCTTTACCTTCTATTTAAAGGAGGAAATTGGGGGGACAAACTCCCAAGTTAGTGCAAAACTATTCTTCACTAAAAAAAATCAGGGGCAAAGTGCATTAGTAAAACCATGACTCAGTATATTAGACTGGGACACTGATGAACGTCTCTCTGAGAGACGGAGAAAGAATGTTTTTCTGCACGCATATTTCTTCTAAAAGCCAATCCCCAATACAGATCCTTATCCTGTCCCTTTACCCCCAGACAAACAGTAGATGAGTAACTTTTTTTTTTAAACTATGAGTACTTCCAATAATGTTACTAGAGAAAGCAACACACACATTCTGGTTTCCTCTGAAGAAACCAGCTGTCATCTTTATGGCACTTGAATTCTTAGCATGAATTAAGTCAGGAGATGTTACTTGTCCTCATTCAGAGACACTGCAAGAAGTGCCCAGACAATCTTTGGGAAGCACACAATCAGATTAATTCAGATTTACCCAATCTACTAATCAATGTTTTTTTCAGCTAATCACTGTGACTAGTTTGTTATATTCTATGTGGCTAGGAAATCAAATATAGGGCTGTCTGGCCATCCTTGGCTTTTGCAGTCTGATCTCCCTCTTGGGGAGTTTGAGCATGCGTTTGGAAGAGGAGATCCATGGTCATCTGGATCCCAGAAACCCACTATCTGTCATTCCGAACATAACCATTATCGGCTGCTTTTAGCAAGTAGTGTGGCTGTACTGCCATTATCACTGTGCCTTGCTTAGAGGGAGAAAGTCAATGATTACCACACACAGAAGCCTAACCTAATGCTATAGTTATGCCAATTTTGCCCAGCTTCAGCCCCTTTCCTCTCCTTTTCAGGAAGCAATGACTATTCACAGGTTCAGATGCCCTTTACACCAATGGCATTCAAGATAATTTCCAGCCTGGGTTCTGGCCTTGCTCTGGAGTGGCGACTGGATGATGAAAGATATACAACTCTTGTAAGACTTTATATATCTTGCCTCTTCAAACCTGCAAATTCAGTAGTGGCCCTGAAGGAATACTGGCAGATGGATAGGCCAGAACGACCTTTTCCATATCCCTGAGAAAATTGAAGTCCTGAACACCCATGTCCATCTACAACGTAAGAGGCTCCCTCTTATGTCCTTATTTTAAGGTTTCAGCCATGCTCTTTCAATTGAAAGCCCCATGGGCCAGACATGGTACCAAAGTTTTGATGTCTCTCCCCCGACTCCCTCCATTACACAATTTGTACAGGACACACCTTTATTGATTCTGTGACTACTTCATAACACAAGCTGTTATGTGACTGCTACCACATCTCAGGTCAGCAAGCAATTCTGTTTTGCTGTCAGCCCTACGGTATAGAACTTTCTTCCTTTTGTCATTGATCTTAATAAATTTCTCCCCACTTTTAAAAAGCATTTTAAAATATGTTTCTACAAGTCTTTTTGGTGTGACCAATATGTGGAGTCAGTCACATATTACCATCCCTCCAAAAGTGTTCCTCTACTATATCCCTCTTTCTTATTTATTTGAATTTTAAGGCGATGGTTTTAATTAGGTTATTATATTTTAACATGTTATGCTGCACAGTATTCAGCGTGCCTCATTTGGGAGGATACTTTATAAATAAAATTTGTATTATTGCCATTTTAGAAAGTTTTCCATCCAAGTATTGAACATGAAAGGGAGAACAAGGATCCTCAACTACATGATTTGGAAAATATGATCTACCACCATGATGCTGGAAAAACAGAAAGTGAACTCATTCAGAAGCAACATCTTTGCTAATTTTATGGAAGTGAGAAATTACATGTATAGCCAGTCCGGTGCTAATGACACAGATAATTCTGCAGCTCTGACCAAATAGATAACACCTGGATTGAATTGTATTTGTATAATCCTTTCATTGAGACAGCATCTACTTGGTATAATGCTTTGCAGAAACTGAGTGACACATGAAAACAATTTAAACTGCTAGGTATGGAAAAGTTTACCATTGTAGCACAACATGCTGGCTGAAATTCAGTTTTTATGGAGGTGTAATGTATTAATAAATAACCGTGTTCACTAATAATGTGTTACGTGATAAGTCAGTTTGTTGCTGTTTTCCCTCCTCAATATTTCCCAAGTCAGCCTGTTTTGTTATTTAAACACTTCTTTTAGTCTTAGTGCAAACCATCTTGTCAGGGGAGATATGTAAGCAAGTGTGGTAGGGCCCCGCAGCTTTTATTCATCTTTCCTACATATTTGAAATTGCAGAACTGAATGGTGCTAACAATTTAGAAGAGCTTGTTGTGTATACCTGAGATATCCAACTACTTCCAAAGACTGAAAATAATAGTCCATACATAGCCTCATTTAAGATGCTTAAGACAGGTTTTGAAAAACTGCTGTACAAGAAACTGACTAGCCATATTGGGAGGCTAAACATATTTGCCAGATATATATGTGAGTGTGTATTTATTTTTTGTATACAATATAATGTTGGAAAGTGGTTCTATTAGTGAGGCCTGCGGGCAATGCCCTGGTGAGAAGCTCAGTTCTGCCCCACTACTATTTACAGAGGGCAGTAAGGGGAAGAATGTTAGGATCTATACATTGGGGGCTGTGTCGAGACTCTGCTTGGTGCTCCATCTTTTATGTTGGCCTCTGGTTGGATAGTTTCTGATAAGTTTAAAATTCCCTTCTTCCCATCCCCTCTTGCTGGAAGAGGGATATATTTAAATTTCTCCCCCATCCTTAAGAACTTCCTGGTTACTGCTGGGATGAGATGAGGCGGCTGTAGATTCATAGAATTTAAACCCAGAAGAGACTATTAAATTGTCTTCTCAGACATACCGTATATCACAGAACATACTATTTCACCCACTTACCCCAGCATTGAATCCAACAACTTATGTTTGGCTAAAGCATAACTTCTAGAAAAGCATCCAGTCTTGATTTGAAGACAGCAAGAGATGGAGAATCCACCACCTCCTTTAAGTGATTAACCACTCTCCCTGTTAAAAATTTGTGCCTTATTTCTAAATTTAAATATATACAGCTTTAGTTTCCAGCCACTGGTTCTAGTTATGCTTTTCTCTGCTACCTTAAAGAACACTTTAGTACTTAGTATTTTCTCCCCAGGAAGGCATTTCCCCACTGTAATCAAGTCACCTCTCAAATACTAAACAGATTGAGCTCTTTAAATCTCTCGCTGTGACAAATTTTGTCCAGCCATTGAAGTATTTCAGCATCAGTCTAACCAATGCTGTACATCTACTCCTCCTCACTACTTCCATGTTTATGTGTCTAAGAATCATACTAGCTCTTTTCACCACAGCAATGTATTGGGAGCTCACATTCAGTTTCTTGTCCACTGTGACCCCTACATCCTGTTCAAAGTTACTGCTTTCCAGGATACCAATCTTTCTCTTTCTGTCTTTGTCTCTAACGACTTCCAGTCCCCTGCTTTAAACACCCTTCCTCTCCGGACCAAGTTAACGGTTAACCTCTTCCTTCCTGAATTTTGCCTTGTAACCTCTCCCATTTCTCATTAACTGCTATCACACTTAACCTCCTGTTGCTATTATTCCTTTTAGTGACTACTAAAGCAAAATAAGAGCTTGCACAGTGCTGTAGTGCTTAGTGAAGATGTTACCTACACTGATGGGACAGCTTCTCCCATTGGCACATGTACTCCACCTCCCTAAGAAGCGGTAGCTATGTCGACAAGAGAAACCCTCCCATCGACATAGCGCTGTCTACACCGGAAGCTCAGTCAATATAACTGTGTCACTCAGAGGTGTGGATTTTCCATAACCCTGAGCAACGTAGCTATACCAATGTAAGTCTATAGGATTTCAGTCCTCTGCTTTCTTTTCCGATGAACTATGGAAGCTACACTTCTCCTTTGCCATTTTCTTGCTTTTAATATACATTAAAAACTTTTTTTCTTGTTCTCTTTTACATCTTTTGCTTACAGTATCTCATTTTATGTCTTACTCCCATTTCATGCTTCCATCCAGTAATTACAAAATGAACAATTTTCACTAACATATCTTGCTGTTTCGGAGCTGGTAACCTTCCTCCTACTCTAAAGTTAGAGTTTTTAAAAATCCTGTGGTAATCCTGGACATACATGAACACTCTGCTGTTTAAAGTTCAACACATATTTTATTTGAAGCATTACAACCTAAATCATCTCAACATGGCTCTGGCAGAAACATGACACTTTAGTCCATCACCTGCTTTTTACATTTGAATTCCAGATCAAGGCTGCAACTGGCTCATTATCAACAGCAGACTAACATATAATGCAGTGCTAATCCCTGGCAATAAAGATTTGTAGGTAATGTAAGATACAGAAAAGACCACTTTAAAGATTGTCTGGATACTGCTGGCAAAGCAAAATGGAAAGTAGTAACACTTTTGGTAAATCGAAAAGTCCATAAAATAGAGAAAACATGCACAGGTGTATTGGAAGAAAATCAAGAGAAACATTCTTTTGAAACAAATGAGATGACTAAAATAATAAAATGTATCACTATCCCACTGGTCAGATATTGCAATATATAATTAAACCATAAACAATAATCAGAGCATATAAGACAACTACAAGCCTGAGACATTCGAAGCAATGCCATGGCAAGAAATCCAGAATCCCTTACTATCCACAGATGATGGGAATAGGAAGGGTAATGAGATTTCCACCTGAGGGTCCATCCTTTATAATACTCTTTGTCTAGTAGGTCTCTGATAAACCTAAACTCCATCTCCCTCCCTGCCTCCCCACAACTGCTGTGTCTTTTCTCTATTCCCAGAGCCTCCTGGCTACTGAAATAGGTACAGGTCTTCATGCTTCTCTTCCCCCAGGTACTCCCCACTGCTGTAAAGAAACGGGATTCCAATAGTATGGCCTTCCCCCTCTATTCATGGCTGCTGTGATGGGTGAACAAATCTCCATTCCTCATCCCCATAACTCAGCATCTGGCTCTGCTGCTCAGAGCTTCCTCAAAGTGCAGTAGCCCAACATGAAATTGACAAGATTTTTGATGCTTTCCATTAGTCTAACATCAGACTAACAGCAAAGAAACTGGTGACTATCTCATTAATTTCACTCCATTACTGACTGGCACAGGAGCAGAAGCCCTACATCTGTCTGCAGATTAGGGAGAAAACAATGCATCAGTTAATCCACCCGTGTGAGATGCGGTATCTATGTCAACAGGAGAAGCTCTACACCCGTGTTAGGTTAGTATAACTACATCACTAAGGGGATGGATTTATAACTACATCGCTCAGGGATGTGAAATTGATGTACGTTTGTAGCTGTAGTGGCTCCAATCTCTGTCAGGTAAAATACATAGCAATAACATCAACTAACTAACTAGACTTAAGAAGTCATACAGCTTTTTGAAGAAAAACTATTATGGAGAACATCTGCTAACTTGCAAAAATGGACAGACACTGTATGTCTGGTCCTTTTCCATCCTTCAGATTTCTCATCTAATAAAAGGTGTCAAATCATAGACTATCACTGTTCAGTCAGATGTTAAAATTATAGTTTTAATCATGTCAAATCACCTCAATTAAGGCTCCTATTTTTCCAAGTTTAATTGTTTTCTTGTCCAGTTTATGTCCAAATTTATTTCCAGCTCAAATTTTATGAACTGTAACATTGAATCTTGAAATAAAGAATATAAGCAACTATAGAGAAGTCAGAAAAGACTCCAATATTTCCAGCGGCTTCTCTTGCTATTTTCATATATGCCAGACATCTTTATTTTCCTTCTTGAAAAAGCAAAATATTTCATTTCTAATCTGTCCTTCTAAACTCATATCCTGGTCTCAGCATTAGGAGTGAAAATCTGTGTTCCCATTTTATCCTGAATATTTTTTAAAATAGCTTTTACAGAAGGTACTAATAAATGTAAAATAGGGAATAAGCAAAAAAGGTCTTTTCCATGTCTATGAAATATAGCTAGTATGTTGTTTCCTAGCATAGGAACATTTATCCTTTATCAACACATATCAATGTCTGATGCACAAGACAATTCAAGATCCATGGGGCCCTATTATTCTCTCAAAAGAAAAAAAAATTCCCAATGAAGTAAAGGTAGTAAGACAAAAAGGAAACAATTGAGCCTCTGTTGATTTGCTCTAAGATTTTCATTACTAATTTTCTGAATTACATCTGTTAAAATTAAACGTGTAGCTCCACTCACTCATTCAGAAATGGAGCATTTTATGCTACCAGCCCCTTCACTGGAGTTATACAATATTCCACCTAATATTTTGCTAACAAATTCAAAAGTGTATTTTTAAATCACTTTAAAAAGGCTGCATAACCTTATTACATTTCAATTAAAATACCACCCCCCTCTAAGTTTTTAAAGGAAATCTTGCCATTACCCAACCAATGAAGCATATGACATCTTCAAGTCCTGTATTTCTATATGGAATTAAAGTAATGGAAAGTACTGATACCGTTGGTGGGGATGGATAGAATAGCTACCATAGATATGAAAAATAACTATATATTGAATTAAGATTAGACAGGTCTCTGGAGACATTGGATATAACAGCCGAAGAAGAAAGATTAGCCACATCATGCTTTACTGACTAATGGTTGCCTGATTATACATAAATTGCATCACCTACGAACCTAGGTCTACACTACCACGCGGGGTCGATCTAAGATATGCAACTTCAAGTACATGAATAGCATAGCTGAAGTCGATGTACTTAGATCCACTTACCGCGGTGTCTTCACTGTAGTAAATTGACAGCTGACGCTCTCCTGTCGACTCCACTTGCACTTTTCGTTCTGATGGAGCACCGGAGTCTACAGGAGAGTGCTCAGTGGTCAATTTATTGCGTCTAGTATAGATCGACCCCCGCTGGATTGATTGCTGCCCGCCGTTCCGGCGGGTAGTATAAACAAGCCCTTTGATTCCTAATGGAGGCTCTGGTAATTCTTTCTTCATAATTTCCAACCTCTTCAAAGCATAATGAAAATTCTGTGTACTGAACTGTGCCAAAAAAACAAGATTAGAAGTGAGAGTAAAGAGCAATAAAACAGAAAATCTGATTATTGGCCATGACCAGGGTCATGTTTACAACTTGCAAGACAGTGAAACGAAATTCTTACAAGGTCATGTTGGAGGGAGAGGGAAAGGTGATCTTGACAGGTCACAGCAAGGCAGTTGTCATTCTCTACTGAGTATTACAAAACAGGTAGTTTGCCTATAGCAGACACTTAGTAACTTCCTTAATTGGAACCCTGTTTATAAAACTTTCCCATGGTTCATAAAGCTCTCCAAACATAAGAAGCATGGTATAACTGTCAATTAAGGATAATATAATTGTATACTTATGCCCTGTCTTACATCCAAAATATATTAAACCACTGAAATGTAACTATCCTTTCAATTAAGGATAGCAGCCAGCAGGTGGAGAACATCAAGAGTGCATAACAAAGACAAGATGATATTTCTGACCAAAGGCACTGGGGATTATTCAAAGTTTTATTAAAAGCATTCATGATATCTGACCATTCATGAAGGACAGAGAGAAATTGGTTTTTATGTTCTCCACTGAAAGAGCCACACACAGTAAACTGCATGGGATGTGGAATGAATCTGAAGGGCCAAAATCCAGAAATGTGAATGTAAGATCTTAACTACAGTTTCTGTTAAGAACTTTTCATATAGGCCCAGAGTCCACAGCTTGGTCTGGGGCATGAGGGCTAGCTAACAAAGAACAATACATGGCTAAGAGAAACCTGGGGAAAACAGACAACTTTGTGTGTTTCAAGTTGATGAGCGGAGTCAGCAGGACTCCAGATGGTGAGCCGTAATTGGGTGTCCTTATCGCAAGTTATACACACATAAAGCACTGAGAAGAGACCCCAAATTAACTCCCTGGTGCAGGAAGGAGATAGTGATACAATATCCCTCAGATGCCAGACAGAGTTCAGGGAGAGGCTTAACATGATTGACACAAGTCATCACACTCTCCCCTCACAACAGATGTATGCCAATCCTAGGCCACAGAAATACAAGGGTAAAACTATAAACTATTGTTATTGTTAAATATTAATTACTGCTTCTTTGCTTTTAATCTACAGGAATATACCTGTTGATCAACCGGAAGAGCTGCTACCTCATTTCCCCTGGAGCCCAAAATTAGGATTTAACCTATATATTTTAATAGGAATAGTTTCAGGGTAATTACCTGTGTGTTAGCAATATGTTAATTTAAGGCATGGGCAGAGCCATTATGTAATCTTTTAAACCATTAGCTTATTGTGCTTATCTTGTCTTGCTGCTAGAACCTATCCAGGGGCTTGGGACCTCCCACCCCGTTGCTTCTCTCCGCCCTATGAGCACCCTATATAATCTATTGTAATCAATTATTTTGCAGTGTCTCTGAACCTAATAAGCAAAGTGACACTCCGCCAGTGCTGTGCGTAATAAACCCTTGTGCTTGACTCTACATGGTGTCCATTTCTGTTCCTTCAGAATCCCAACAACACTACTGCAAAATAAGTATTTTACAAACAGGAAAAAATGAGACATAGCTATATTAATTGACTTGCCTAAAGTATGCCCAGTGACAGAGCTGGGAACAGAACCTTAACATCTGACTCTCAGTAAACCATAGTCCCATATCACTTATGTAATCCACAATATACTCTAAGATTTAAATGTGTGTAGGTATTTATATTTTAAATCTTTTCAAATGTCTCTACTGAGGGTGAGTTTAAGGAGCTGTTATGCTACTTCATTCATTCATATTTGTACTATATGAAGCAAAAGAGTGCAAGTGTATAAAATCATAGTTGTAGTCAGAAAAGTTTGTACACAAAATGATGCCTTTGGAGTCAGCAGATCTGTTCTCTGTCTGCATTCTAAATGACAAGGCCCCATGTATTTTGTGGCTATACTCATCCTTTGCCACAGAATTGTCTTCCAGAATTTAAGCTTTCATTTACAAAATAATGCCTCTAATGCAAAAAGAACCTTAAAACTATAACCCAAGCGTTAATCAAAACAGTACTGACTTCCTGAGCCTGCAGACAGTCTGAAACAGTAACTCAGAGGAGCATTAACTGTCATTTGATAGATTTAAGACTAACGGAAGTATTGGGAGCATAAACTTTCGTGGGTAAGAACCTCACTTCTTCAGATGCAAGACATCTTCTTGCATCTGAAGAAGTGAGGTTCTTACCCACGAAAGCTTATGCTCCGAATACTTCTGTTAGTCTTAAAGGTGCCACAGGACCCTCTGTTGCTTTTTACAGATTCAGACTAACACGGCTACCCCTCTGATACTTGATAGATTGTTAGCCCTGAAACGTGAAGTTTAATAACATAAACTGTGAGCGTTTAACTATTTCACTACTCATCATTTAACCTTAAACATACACCTAACGTGTTTATCTCTATAGTTCTCACACGTGTTTATCTCTATAGTTCTCACACAGCCCCAGCTGCTTAAAGCGTCAAAGTCTACAGCTTCCCCAGATAACTCCCATTATGCCGCTGGGCACTGGTGGTACAAAGACATGCTGCTGATCACTGAGTAGCGTGAAACAAACACCACAGCAACACGGGGGCTGCCCTAGCGGCGACCGACTTTCACGCTTCATCCGGAGCCTGCGTTGTCTGACGAAAGGGAAGCTGCTGCGGAGCCTGCACGGCAGCACCCAGGTCCCTGCGGCAGGAGGCAGGGCAGACTAGGCGCCGCCTGCCCCGCGAGCACCAGGCTCTGCCAGCAACAATGCCCGCAGCACGCGCCTGCTGCCGTTCCGGGCGGGCCAGCGCAGCGGGGAGGGAGCCGGAGCCCAGGCCCTCCGGCGCAGCATCGACTGAGCGGAGCGCTCCTAACCGACAGCGCAGCCGCCGAGAAAGCGGCCTGCAGAGCCCGGATCACCGGGGAAGGCCAGAGCCCGTCACAAGGCGCAGGGCCGGGCTCGGTAACTACCGGCCCCACGATGCCCACAGAGCAGTCACCTCCGAGGGCAGAGCCGGCCACTGCCCTCGCGAAACTGCTCCGGGGAGGGGGGGGATGTGCGCGACCCAGGGCGGGGCTGAGCCCGGCTCGCGGCTCCGCGCGCACACACGGGAGGGGGGAAAAGGAACAATGGCGGTCCCGTCGCGTTCTGCCCCGCGCATCAGCACAAGAGAATACGGCCCGACCCGAGAAAAACTCACATGAACCGGGGAAAGCCGGAGCCGAGATCACCGCCTCCGCCGCAGCGCCCGGATTAGGCGCGAGAGAAAGGACCCTTCAGGGCTGTCCTGAAGAACGCCTGCTATTGAAATAGATTGTGCAACCATAGCTCCCCTAATGAGCCATTTACAAAAGTTACATACCCTCCGCAAAGAGCCCGCGTCTGTACCCTGAATTCGCACGGGGAGAACCTCACTTTACAAATAATTACAGTTGCTAGGCATCAGCGGTGTCACCCTCTTTCCCGGCAACAGAAACCGGGGTCCTTTTCCTAGCGCCGGCGCTTAGTGATGAGGTAAGAGACGCGCGGGGGGGGGGGGGCAATCAGGTCTGCGGCACCTGTCCGCGCACAGGGGGTGGGCTCTCGCGCTCGGGAGGCGGCGGTGTCCTCGTAAAGGGTCGGGGAGTTTCGGAGACACACAGCAATGTTTGGAGTAGCAACGGCGGCGCGAGGGCCCCTGTAGGTGGCTCGTGCCTCACGCCCAGCAGCTGTAGCAGGTACCCACCCTTGTGCCCTGCTGCTCCCCGCGCGCCGTACTCCCCGGGGAGGAGGGTCCTTGCAACTACTGCCTTACTGGGCCCCGCGCGCCGTAACCTTGGGTGGTGTCTTTGCAGCCAGACTCTCATGCGCCCTGTACACAATATTCTAGTGCCTCTTCACCTAAGCTGTCCACCTTCTGATCCCTTTTTTCCCTTTCCCCAATTAAAATGAATAAAATTATGTTCCTTGGAGAAAGAAAAGCCCATCGTCTTCCTGAGAGCCAGTGCAGGATTCTTCCTTGCAAGATATTGCTGTTTCAGTGCTTTTGCTAATTGCTTCAAGGATTGAGAACTCCACCTGCTAGAGGTGAGGGGGAAACCATCTGGTGAGTGTGGAGGCCAATGCATTAATTTTTGCAAAACTAACAAAAAGAAGTTTCCGATCATTATCATTAGGAAGATATTATCACTTCATGGTAAGAAGTTTAAGTGTGTGGTGAGCTGCTTTCCTGAGTCTGCAGATAGAGAGTTACAGAGACTTCATTGCTCTTGGTAGCTTTGCCAAGTAGGCGCAGAGTAAATTTACATGTCTTTCTGTCACTTTCTCTTTTGCTTTTCAAAACCCTAGGAAGCATAGTGAAACCGATAAGAGTCAAGTCAATTAATGCGGTTGCATGGTAATCTTTGAGCAAGGGCCGAGATGGAATCCAATTATTTATGGGTCAGGACCCCAAAATGACAGCATGGAGTAGAGGATAGTTTGGGGAGTAGCAGAGTAGTGGATTCTTAGCTGCCAAGGAGGATGAAAGGGCAGAGCGCTTCTTCCTTCCAGCAGTCTATAATAAGGGGAGAGGCATAAAATTTATCACCCAACAGTTACCTAAACAAAGATAGAGCCGCCCGATCAGGGTCTTGGGAAAACAATATTTCCATCGCCCATTTTCTCGGGGTGAGACTACCTTCTCACAAAGTGTTGCCTTTGGCTCTTCTGCTGGGCCTACTCTCAAATTTCCTATCTGCTTCTGGCTAGTAGGTAACAGATAAGTGTATCAGGTCCTCGCCCAGTCTGAGACTTGCAAGCTTTCCAGCAGCAGTTCAACAAACTAATTAAAATAAATCTTCACCCTGGAAAGCTGCTTCATGTCTTTTATTCCCTGAATATTTGCGGATGATGTTTAAATTGAAGGGGTAGCAAATATACAGGACAACAGAACTTTTTAAGTGCAAAGTAACTTGGAGATAGTAAAGCATGCCTTGCTGCAATGAGAGTGCCAATATTGAGCCCGGAACCCGGGAGAGAAGAAACAAATATTGTGCATTCAGAATTGATGGAAGTGATCAAGCAGCTGCATCCAACATATTAAAATTAGATTATTTTTATGTTGTTTTCTTAATAGTGTCCAAATATTACTTTTCTTTTAACCAAATGCCATAGTTGTAACTAAGGAATTGGGACCATAGGTGTCCACAAGAGGATCTTGATGATCTGAAATATGAAAATGTTTGATTTAAAAACAAAACAAAAAACCTCAATCTTCTAGTAGTCTGTTTTAGTTTTAACCTTTATAGAAGAAGGGGCTTTAATTACTTCTTTTAGAAGACTATCTCACTTTCTTCCATGCCTGGATTTTGTTATTAGAAAGAGTGAGGCTAACATGTACATACAGCAAACATATAACAATTTCCGATTAATCTTTTCCCACTTTCGCTTCCTTCTCCCAATAAGTGATAGTGTCTGCATAGTTTCTTGCTTTCACTGTTTTACAAGTTGCATTGTTCTATAATGAAAATAATGGGCACCCTGGGATGTGAATGGGCAGTAGACATGAACATGTTTAGCTCTTCTGTATGATAAAAATAAGCCTCTTCCTCAATTCTTTTTCAGTCTGAGCTGAGACCTAGTTGTTGGATTGTCCTCAAGGACTCACCAAATACACAACAGAGGGTCCTGTGGCACCTTTGAGACTAACAGAAGTACTGGGAGCATAAGCTTTCGTGGGTAAGAACCTCACTTCTTCAGATGCAAGAAGTGAGGTTCTTACCCACGAAAGCTTATGCTCCCAGTACTTCTGTTAGTCTCAAAGGTGCCACAGGACCCTCTGTTGTGTATTTGGTGAGTCCTTGAGGACAATCCAACAACTAGGTCTCAGCTCAGACTGAAAAAGAATTGAGGAAGAGGCTTATTTTTATCATACAGAAGAGCTAAACATGTTCATGTCTACTGCCCATTCACATCCCAGGGTGCCCATTATTTTCATTATAGAACAATGCAACTTGTAAAACAGTGAAAGCAAGAAACTATGCAGACACTATCACTTATTGGGAGAAGGAAGCGAAAGTGGGAAAAGATTAATCGGAAATTGTTATATGTTTGCTGTATGTACATGTTAGCCTCACTCTTTCTAATAACAAAATCCAGGCATGGAAGAAAGNAAGAAGTGAGGTTCTTACCCACGAAAGCTTATGCTCCCAGTACTTCTGTTAGTCTCAAAGGTGCCACAGGACCCTCTGTTGCTTTTTACAGATTCAGACTAACATGGCTACCCCTCTGATACTTGACACCAAATACACAGTCTTTTTACATATTTTTTTCTTTAATGAACAAACCACATCTGAGATTTGTCAACAATTATTTTTGCAAAATCTAATGCACAAAAATTAGAATTGGGGGGGGAAAAACAGAATTGGAAGTAAAATTGAGAGGAATTCTTGAAAATTACAGGCAGGTGTCTACAATAAGTAAGTGAATATAACTGAAATGTGAAATAAACAAAGTACGACTACAGTATTTAAGTGGAGGACTTATAAGATTTATGTCTGCTAAACTTAATGAATGATACAATAAATCTATTACTGTCATTGTACAATAAGTTTGACAAATCCAGTATATTTCGGTAAAACTGATTCCACTTTTCTTTTTTCTTAAATCCACCTAAAATATTAAAATATGTAGGTGCTTATATTTGGTTCCTCAACTAGTTTGGATAGCGGTTTTGTACTTGTAGAAGGATTGCTTCTCATTTCAAAGATCATCTTGATAGCCAAGGAACTTTTAAAAAGAGGAAGCAAGCATATTTAAGCATACTTAAATGCTATCACATTTTCATTCTCAAGAAAAATCTTTACAGTGGGAAGTTCTTGGTCAGAATCTCACATTTAATTACATTCAGATTTCTGAAACTTTTGGTAAAAGCGTTTTAATGGAAACAATACTGCTTCACTAAAGTTTACATTGTGTAATTCCATTTAAGTATATCTAACTAGTTTACAAAGAGGTAGAAAAATGTCAAGGTAGTAATTTAAGTGTTTGTATGATACATTTGACCACCAGAGCCCAATTCACTGCCTTTTATGTCCAAAGAGGCTCTTCTGTATCTCTTGTACTTTTAGTACGTTATTGAAACTGAGTTTTGTCCAGCCTGTTAACTATTTTGCATATTTTTATTATGAATATCAATTTTAAATGAGTGGTTCCCAAACTGAGGGTTATGGAGTGCTTGCTGGTGGTCATTGATAGCTGATTGATCACATGGTCTGGTTTTCCTTTTTTACTTCCAGCTGCTACATTTTAATAAAGACAGCTAAAAATGCTTTTTTTTCTTAATCTTGCTTTTTCTAAACTAGCAGTTGCTGTAGTTGCAGTGGGAATGTTAAGAGATTGGGAACAGAACAGAGGATGGTTCATGAAACAATTTCTATTAAGATATGGGTTTGGTTAAAATAATCAACTACATTAGATACATTGTTTAGTTTCTCCTATTTTTTTTAATTATTACTTTAAAGGCAGGATTGTTTTAGTCTATTTTAATTCTGGAAAACTGCATGATTTAAATAAGAAACAAAGTACCTATATTTGCAAAATTTATAAACTTATATTTATATTTCCTTTTTCTATAATTAGAAGTGGACATTCTAGTTCTAATACCTACTACATTTGCTGAGGAAGACTTATTCATTCATGGTTTGTGCACTGAGGGGACTTTCCAGTGTAGGGCTTGAACCTGCAAACATTTATTGCCAGCTCTAATAATCACTAAATGGGACTACCCATAGTAGCGTGTGCTCTACCTGGTAATAAGTATTTGCAGGATTTGGCATTAAAATAAAAAGGTACAGTGAGACCCATTAGTAGTGTTCACCTCACATATGAACTTCTTAAAAATATTAGGGTTGTAATAGGCTATTACTGGTGTTGGTTAGTGTTTGTGGGTCCTATAATGGAAGTGGGATTTTAAGATTTATTTGAATGGAAATCATGGAATTGGGAGTATGTTCTAGGTATGGGATGCAGCATGATTCACTTCTGAGACTAAAGTTTCTGTGCAAGACTTTCTTAGCGGGTGTGTTAGCCTATCATGCCTCTTTTCTATCTCAGATACTTAGCATATCATACCTGGAAGCAACTACTTAATTTTTTGCCATTTTGAAAATACCAAGGTACAAATATAGTCCTCTTCCTCTCCCCTCCCCCCCACTACAGTTGTTTATTTAAAGTTTTATTCATGTCTAGTTGTATTGCAAAAAAAAATTGATGCTTTGCTTATCATAATTGGTTCTTATAACTTATAGAATTGTTATATTTCTCCGTACAAAAAAGGCTTTGTGTACAATCAAAACCAAACAAGCATGTGTGTCTATGGGGTGAATGGGTTGGTTTATATGTTAAGTTTCCAGTTCTGCAAGCACTTAGCACTTTTAACTGTAAGCATAAGACTGTGTGTAAGCGTAAGACTGTGTGGGTAAGTGTTTGCAGAATCAGGGCCTTAATTTATAGAAGACATACAGTTAAGTGTTGATATTGTGACTTGCTCCGAACAGGCAGACCCCCTGCACTTTCACCTCTTTGAAGTCAGTGAGGTGCTAATGTCTATCTGTGTAGGATCAGGGCCAAATAAATGTACGCTTAACTGAAGAAATACAAAAAAAGTATATCTTTAAAAAAAAAAATCAGTTTTGGGTAATAGAATAAAGCATTACTATAAAAACCTTAGTCTATGCTGTTTCTCATTTATTTTCTTAAGATAGCAACTACATAATGGCACAGAATATCTATCAAATTACTTCTGAACTTAGTATTTTTAATGCATTCATTTGTAGCAGAACAAATGCTTAATTCTGTCATATGTTTGTAGATTATATTTGCTATGTACAACAACCTTGTTTACAATTTAAACCAAAATGGCCAAATATCGTCTAATTTTTGTTGTTGCAAATCAGGATTTTCAAAATATAAAGAAACGTCAAATCTGAAACTTTAGTAAGAAGTTCCATTTCTTTTGTCAAACATCAAATTTCAATGTGTAAAGTTAGGCAGTATTAGCTTAAATAAAGCACACATTACCTAAACATTAAATATACAGCCCATATATTTGTTATATTTACACTCTAATCAGTTATTTCTACATTCAGTGTATGTTTATTTTAATTTTTTGTTTTAGCTCAGAGGGAGAGTGATTCACAAAAGGAAGCTGAGAAGCCCATGCTATGGACAAGGTGGCATTCCTTCAGTAAAGAGTTACTCTTGACTGGCATATTTTTTAGTATTACATGCTTTATTTTTCTTGGATAACTTTCTCAGTGACAAAATGACCTTAGTGAAATGCTACAGGGCAGTATTAAGCTAGAATGGGAAAAAAACTAACTAGTATTCAGATTCCTCAGTACTTTCTAAACAATTTTATTTTACTAAGTGTGTTGTTTCATGTCACTCTTGAGATGATGGAAAACTATGACTGGCATGTAGGGAACACCGGGGACTGGGCTGCTGGGTGCAAGAGACTGGCAAAGTCATCACACACATTGGAACTCGGCTTCTGACTCCCACATGTATCTCATCAGAATAATCCACTGAGCCTGCCTGGCTGGGCTCGTATTCCTATTTTATAGCTTCTCCTTACCTGAGCTCTGATGGCTCAGTTCTCAAATTTTGAATATTTATGACTCCACCTACCAGGGGAATTTGCTCATGGAAAAATACTGATCCACCCAGTGACTAACAGCCCTTAACTTCTGGATGGTTTTGGACACTTCAGGTAAATAGTCTTACTATGTCTTATTGCATGTGTACACAGACAGAGATATAAACACAGTTAATTCAAAGAGAAACAGCAGAACTAAAATTCATTTGCAAATTCAGCACCATTAATCTAGGCTTGAATAAGGACTGGGAGTGGCTGGCTCATTACAGAAGCAGCTTTTCCTCTTCTGGAATTGACACCTCCTCATCTACTATTGGGAGTGGACTACATCCACCCTGATTGAATTGGCCCTGTCAACACTGGTTCTCCACTTGCGAAGTAACTCCCTGCTCTCCATTTGTCAGTATATAATGCCTGCATCTGTAACTTTCACTCTATGCATCCGAAGAAGTGAGGTTTTTACTCACGAAAGCTTATGCCCAAATAAATCTGTTAGTCTTTAAGGTGCCACCAGACTCCTTGTTGTTTTTGTAGATACGGACTAACACGGCTACCCCCTGATACTTAACACAATTAATTAATTTCTCAGCGACCTCCCTCTGTCTCTACACAAATAAAATTCTGCAGTGCAAAAGGCATGTGGATTGTTTTTGATTTTTTCGGGGGTGGGGGTGGGAGTTATGTAAAAAGTGAGAAATAGCAGTGTGTGCAGCCAGAAAGGAGCAGTGCTGATGTCAAAGCAGAACACTGGGAAGAAGGGACCACAATCTTCAGAGTACCTGGGAACTGGACAAAAAAACCCGCTATGGCTGCAGATTGTAAAAAAGACCCTATTTGGGAATATTTTCAAGAAATTCCTGAACCGCTAGATAAAAAAGGAACACATGCCAAATGTAAACAGTGCACAAAGAGATGCAAGGTCTGGCTGTCCGAATGAAACAGCATTATAAAAAATGCTCTTCAGAGGGCAGTGATTTTGAAGATGATTATATGGACATGCCTGTATAGTCTGGATCAACTAATTAGTAAATTTATTTCTGCACCGTTCTTATGGACTGCCTACCATATTTTATTATGCTAGTAAATGATAATTTCGATTATTGTCATATATTTGTGTTTTGGGTGGATTACTTATGAATTTCAGAATGTTTTCAAAATATAATTGGTATGTTACTTTGTTATGGGAGTATTTATCAGTTACGTTTTTACTATTACTGCTGGACTTCTGAAGTCGACTTTTTATTTTATTTTATTTTATTGATAAACATCCTAGGTGAAGATTTTGTGTTAAAAGTAAAGTTTTATTGGGAAGTTATGAATTTTAATGTTTAATTTTTTTTCAAACTGTTTGGAATGGTGCTAGAGATAAGGGTTTAAATAGATTTAGATAATCCTTATTCGTTAATTTCCTTTTAAAACTGGTACAAACAGCTGCAGTAGGAGGAATTGATTATTTACAACCTCACTTTTTTTTAAAGCTGTGAACTCAGTAGCACTCAGTGAATGAGTGACTTTTTTTTAGGGCTGTCAAGCGATTACAAAAATGAATCGTGTGATTAATCGCGCTGTTAAGAAATAATAGAATACCATTTATTTAAATATTTTTGAATATTTTCTACATTTTCAAATATATTGATTTCAATTACAACACAGAATACAAAGTGTACAGTGCTCACTTTATATTTATTTTTTATTACAAATATTTGTACTGTAAAAAACAAAAGAAATAGTATTTTTCAATTCACCTAATACAAGTACTGTAGTGCAATCTCTTTATCATGAAAGTTGAACTTACAAATGTAGAAATACATACAAAAAAAACTGCATTCAAAAGTAAAACAGTGTACAACTTTAGAGCCTACAAGTCCATTCAGTCCTACATCAGCCAATCGCTCAGACAAACAAGTTTGGTTACAATTTGCAGGAGATGCTGCTGCCTGCTACTTGCTTACAATGTCACCTGAAAGTGAGAACAGGTGTTCGCATGGCACTATTGTAGCTGGCATCACAAGATATTTATGTGCCAGATGTGCTAACGATTCATATGTCCCTTCACGCTTCAACCACCATTCCAGAAGACATGCATCCATGCTGATAATGGGTTCTTCTCGATAACGATCTAAAGCAGAGCGGACCGCATGTTCATTTTCATTATGTGAATCAGATGCCACCAGCAGAAGGCTAATTTTCTTTTTTGGTGGTTCGGGTTCTGTAGTTTCCACATCAGAGTGTTGCTGTTTTAAGACTTCTGAAAGCATACTCCACACCTCATCCCACTCAGATTTTGGATGGCCCTTCAGATTCTTAAACCTTGGGTAGAGTGCTATAGCTACTTTTAGAAATTTCACATTGCTACCTTCTTTGCGTTTTGTCAAATCTGCAGTGACAGTGTTCTTAAAATGGACATGTGCTGGGTCATCATCCAAGACTGCAATAACATGAAATATATGGCAGAATGCGGGTAAAACAGAACAGGAGACATGCAATTCTCCCCCAAGGAGTTCAGTCACAAATTTAATTAATACTTTTTTTTACAAGCATCATCTGCATGGAAACGTCCTCTGGAATGGTGGCTGAATCATGAAGGGGCATGCGAATGTTTAGCATATCTGGTATGTAAATACCTTGCAACGCCAGCTACAAAAGTGCCATGCGACCTCCTATTTTCACTGTTGGGTGAAATAAATAAGAAGCAGGCAGCCTTATCTCCCATAAATGTAAACAAGCTTGTTTGTCTTAGCGATTGGTTGAACAAGAAGTAGGACTGAGTGGACTTGTAGGCTCTGAAGTTATACATCGTTGTGTTTTTGAGTGCAGTTATGTAAAAAAAATCTACATTTGTAAGTTGCACTTTCATGATAGAGATTGCACTAGAGTACTTGAGGCGAATTGAAAAATACTATTTATTGGTTTATCATTTTTACAATGCAAATATACCAAAATATCCAAAAATATTTAATCAATTTCAAAATGTCAATTGGTATTCTGTTGTTTAACACTGCGATTAATCGTGATTGATTTTTTTTAATTGCAATTAAAGTTTTTGAGTTAAACGTGTGAGTTAACTGCAATTAATCGACAGCCCTACCTTTTTTTTACTATTTTCTTTAAGCATAAGAGTTTTAACATAAGAGGTTGTGAATCTTCATCTGCAGTGTCTATAGCTTCAGTGTCATCTGTAGGTACAGTAGAACCTCAAAGTTACGAACATAAGAGTTACAAAATAACCAGTCAACCACATAGCTCATTTGGAACCGGAAGTACACAACCGGGGGGGAGGGATAGCTCAGTGGTTTGAGCATTGGCCTGCCAAACCCAGGGTGTGAGTTCAATCCTTGAGGGGGCCACTAAGGGATCTGGGGCAAAATCAGTACTTGGTCCTGCTAGTGAAGGTAGGGGGCTGGACTCGATGACATTTCAAGGTCTCTTCCAGTTCTAGGAGATAGGATATCGCCATATGTTATTGAGGGATAGCTCAGTGGTTTGAGCCTTGACCTGCTAAACCCAGGGTTGTAAATTCAATCCTTGAGGGGGGCCATTTAAGGATCTGGGGCAAAAATCTGTCTGGGGATTGGTCCTGCTTTGAGCAGGGGGTTGGACTAGATGACCTCCTGAGGTCCCTTCCAACCCTGGTATTCTATGAACCATCTAGTAGCAGAGACCAAAGGGGAAAAAAAAGCAACTACAGTACAGTATTGTTAAACATAAACTACTAAAAAAATACAGGGAAAGCAGCATTTTTCTTCTGTATAGTAAAATTTCAAAGCTATATTAAATCAATGTTCAGTTGTAAACTTTTGAAAGAACAATCATAATGTATTGTTCAGAGTTACGAACATGTCAGAGTTACAAATGTTCCCGAGAAGTTCGTAACTCTGAGGTTCTACTGTACCACCAGCAGTGCTGCAACTAAACATATGTCAGACAATAAATGACCTGTGTTTGTGTTTAAAAAACCAAAAAGCTTCATCATCCAGTAAAACCACCGATCATAATCAGGACCAGCAAATTCCAGCAAACCTCCATAAATGAAAAGATTGTTCAGTTTGTTTATGCAACAGATTCTTTCTTTTGTCTTGTTCAGAACAAACAATTCAGTGACATAGTTCAGTCATTATGACCAAGCTACTCTCCACGTAGCAAACCAGACATTGCTAGAAAGTTGCTGGATATGTGTATGAGAAGCAAATTGAACAGTGTGCAAAAAATACTGATGGGAAATTTGTTAATCTGCTCCATCGATCAAGACTCAGTGTACACAATGACCTAGTATTATATGCTTGTGTGACAACAGAAGATGGGGTTGTTTATCTCTCAGAAACAATTGATACATCAGGAAAGGCCTATATAGAAGAATATTTAAAACTGTGAACTAAAATTCAAGTGTGCAGTTTTCTCACAGATAATGCTGCAAATGTAGCAAAGATGAGAAGAAATCTAGAAAAAAAGAATGAAAGGAACCTGACACTTATAACCTACAGGTGCAGTGTTCATTTGATGCATCTTTTAGACAAAGACTTAAGTATAACTTAACAGTAAAGGACAATATTGCTGAAATTATTTCTACAACAACCACTTTGTTTCATTTTCTCTGAAGAGAGCAGGAGGATCCAAATTAATTCTTCCCTGAGATGTGCAATGGAATTCAGTGTTTTGAGCTATTTATTAAGAGCAGGCCTATTCAGATGATAATTTGTGAACAAAACTGTGACAAAATTGATGGAACTATCACAAGCAAAGTAGATAACATGGGACTAAAGAGAAATGTAAAGATACGCTGAATATACTGAAACATATTTCCATAGCCTTGGACAAACTGCAGAAAAATTGCTGCTGAAATTTGGAAAGAACTTAGAGACATGAAATAAATACCCAACAACAAACTTAAATTGCAGGCAGTAAAGAAGCAGATTTTCTTGCACACACAAGCACATGCTGTCTCTTTGCCACACACTGGCAACAGGGACAGTCATGTCTAATGATTGCCTATGCTGCCAGGCTTCACGGCCAAAACTGATTGGGCAAATGGGTTAAGCAAAGTCATACGCTCTGCAGCATCAGATTCTGATACTTGGTCCTTCACTTCAAGACATTAGCATGCCAGCTAAAGAGGCATCATGTGCCCCTTTTGGGAGTATGTGTGACCTAACCTGTCATACATGTGTTTATTTGGGGGTGGGGGGAGAGAAGGGTAGTTTTTTTTTGTTTTTGTTCTTGGATTGCACAGCTGTTATATATTTTTCAAAAAAAGTGCTAGTGAAATTTTAACTCTAAATTAATTGAAATGCCATATAATGCTTGCCCCAGACTAGGGAACTTGCTTCCCCAAGAGATAAGAATGATGATGGAGCTCACCACTTACGGAACTAAAAGCAAAACTCATTTTTTTAATCAGTTTTTCCAGTAACTTTTTCACATACAGAGACCTCACTGCCACTCTTACACATGAACATAAACAAGCAAATTACACGAAGGTTTCTAACCATCAGAGGAGTGAATTTCTGGAACAGCTTTCCAAGGGGGGGAGTAGGGGCAAAAGACACATCTGGCTTCAAGACTAAGCTTGATAAGTTTATGGAGGGGATGGTATGATGGGATAGCCTAATTTTGGCAATTAATTGATCTTTGACTATTAGCAAGTAAATATGCCCAATGGTCTGTGATGGGATGTTAGATGGGTTGGGATCTGAGTTACTACAGAGAATTCTTTCCTGGGTGCTGGCTGGTGAGTCTTGCTCACATGTTCAGGGTTTAACTGATCGCCATATTTGGGGTCGGGAAGGAATTTTCTTCCAGGGCAGATTGGCAGAGGCCCTGGAGGTTTTTCGCCTTCCTCTGCAGCGTGGGGCACGGGTCGCTTGCTGGAGAATTCTCTGCACCTTGAGGTCTTTAAACCACGATTTGAGGACTTCAGTAACTCAGGCATAGGTTAGAGATTTGTTACAGGAATGGGTGGGTGAGATTCTGTGGTCTGCATTGTGCAGGAGGTCAGACTAGATGATCATAATGGTCCCTTCTGACCTTAAAGTTTATGAGTCTATGAGTAACCAAACCTACCAGCTAATCAAGCTGTTTCTCCTACTTGGCTGGGAAAGAAGTAGGAGGGGAAGAGAAACTGTTATTTTCTATTTTTGAATACTTATGAGATGTTGATATACTCCACTGATGAACGGTTATATGAGATACTAAAGATACCTCAACAAATAGTGTTGAATTTTGAGAAACTTAACGTATGGTCTGCTAGTATGTGATGTGGTTTTAGGAATATATTTTTCTTTCATTCCATTTAAAATCCATCCTTAACTGTCAAGATAATGCAGACTGTTTTATTTTAAGACTGCTTAGCTTCTTTTGTTGGTTGCTTTATTTAACTTGATATTAACAGTCTTCATTATAAATCTAAAGTTTATTTTAATCCCTGAACATTGCTTAACACTTTCTAGCTGCCCCATTACTTTTGTAATGCAACAGTGCTGCATAATTGTGATACTGATGCACAAGTGTATATTCTTTTTGTTTTACTAAGAATTATGCTTCAGTGGCTTTATTACTTTTAATCTATTCTATCTAATATTTTGGCAATATTAATCATTTGTTAATCACAAAACCCTTTTTGCCATACTTAGAAATTCACCTAACATCTTTCATTTTCTTTTCAGGAGTGTGCATTGCTTGGAAGGATTAAAGGGGAAAAAATGTTTTCCTTGAAGGATGCTGTGATGGGTGCCTCCACTTTCTTTGCTTCAGCTCTGCCACACGATGTCTGTGGAAGCAATGGTCTTCCTCTGACGCCAAACTCCATTAAAATTTTGGGCCGTTTTCAAATCCTTAAGACAATCACCCATCCCAGACTTTGTCAGTATGTGGACATTTCTAGAGGAAAGCATGGTGAGTGTTTTCTTTCCCAGGGAAATTGCATTTTTATGCGAGAAGGTATTTTACAGTAATGATTTTGTTGATGCATGAAGATAGCTGTTCCAGTAAAAAATTTTCCTTTGTTGCTTACATTAGAGAAATTGTGCAAGTTTTGTTTTCAAGACAGCAGTGTGCCTCTACCTGGACTGACTCTGTAGCAGTCTTATTGTTCTGTCATTACACATAACAAAAGCAGATGTAAGAGATATAAGGTGGGTGAGGTAATATCTTTCATTGGACCAGCGTCTGTTGGTGAAAGAGACAAGTGTCTCTCTCAGTACCTTTCCCAGACCTGAAGAAGAGTTCTGTGTATCTCGAAAGATTGTCTCTTTCACCAACAGACGTTGGTCCAGTAAAAAGATATTATCTCACTCACCTTATTTCTTTACTGTAGCCATGTCAGTCCCAGAATATTAATGCTCCATAAAAGCAGATATAGGTGGTTTGGCTGAAGGTCTCTGTAATCCAGTTATCCGCATAACATGGGGTGATAACTTTTAGGTATTTCCCTTTTTTTTTTTTCCCAGCAAGTTCTCATCTCTTTTCTTTCCCTGCCTCTCCCCCCCCTTCCCCCCCCGCCAATCAAAAAAATTTTTTCATTGAAATCTGCAGATTTTTCCATTCACTTGCCTTGTGGGTTTCTGAAATTCATCAATTTGTCTCAATTTTTTCACATTTTAATTTCTTTAGCCTTTCTTTTAACCTTTAACCTTTGAAAGAAATGTGTTCTACAGAAGGAGATCCCAGCAATTTCCTCCCAATCTTCTATTATGTCTTGAATCTTAAAAAGGAGTGTGAATTTTGTAAGGTAAATTGGCTTTAAAGTAGAAATTAGGGCTCTCAAGAGATTAAAAAAATTAATAGTGATTAATCACGCTGTTAAAAATAATAGAGTACCATTTACATATTTTTTGACTTTTTTCTACATTTTCAAATATATCGATTTCAGTTACAACAGAGAACACAAAGTGTACCGTGCTCACATTATATTTATTTCTGATTAAAAATATGTGCACTGTAAAAAACAAAAGAAATAGTATTTTCAGTTCACCTAATACAAGTACTGTAATGCAATTTCTTTATCATGAAAGTTGAACTTACAAATGTAGAATTATGTACAAAAAAAACCTGCACTCACAAACAAAACAATGTAAAACTTTAGAGCCTACACGTCCACTCAGTCCTATTTCTTGTTCAGCCAATCGCACAGACAAACAAGTTTGGTTACAATTTATAAGAGATAATGCTGCCTGTTTCTTGTTTACAATGTCACCTGAAAGTGAGAACAGGTGTTCGTATGGCACTATTGTACCCAGTGTCGCAAGATATTTATATGCTACCTGCATTAAAGATTCATATGTCCCTTCATGCTTCAACCACCATTCCAGAGGACGTGCATCCATGCTGATGACTGGTTCTGTTTGATAATGATCCAAAGCAGAACGGACCAACGCATGTTCACTTTCATCATCTGAGTCAAATGCCACCAGCAGAAGGTTGATTTTCTTTTTTGGTGGTTCTGCATCTAAGTGTTGCTCTTTTAAAACTTCCAAAAGCATACGCCTCGTCCTTCTCAGATTTTGGATGACACTTCAGATTCTTAAACCTTGGGTCGAATGCTATAGCTATTTTTAGAAATTTCACATTGCTACCTTCTTTGCGTTTTATCAAATCTGCTCTAAAAGTTTTCTTAAAAAGAACATGTGCTGGGTCACCATCCAAGACTGCTATAATATGAAATATATGGCAGAATGCAGGTAAAACAGAATAGGAGACATACAATTCTCCCCCCAAGGAGTTCAGTCACAAATTTAATTAACACATTATTTTTTTTAATGAGCATCATCAGCATGGAAGCATGTCCTCTGCAGTGGTGGCTGAAGCATGAAGGGGCATAGAAATGTTTAGCATGGCTGGCACGTAAATACCTTGCGACACCGGCTACAAAAGTGCCACGCAAACGCCTGTTCTCACTTTCAGGTGACATTGTAAATAAGCAGGCAGCCTTATCTCCTGTAAATGTAAACAAACTTGTTTGTCTTAGCAATGGGCTGAACAAGGAGTAGGACTGCGTGGACTTGTAGGCTCCAAAGTTTTACATTGTTTTGTTGAGTGCAGTTATGTAATAAAAAAAAATAAAATTCTACACTTGTAAGTTGCACTTTCACTATAAAGAGATTGTACTACAGTACTTGTATGTGGTGTATTGAAAAATACTATTTATTTTGACATTTTTACAGTGCCAATATTTGTAATAAAAAATAACAATATAAAGTGAGCAGTGTCTACTTTGTATACTGTGTTGTAATTGAAATAAATATATTTGAAAATGTAGAAAAACATCCAAAACTATTTAAATAAATGGTATTCTGTTAATGTTTAACAGTGTGATTAATCGTGTGATTAATTTTTTTAATCGTTTGACAGCCCTTTTAAAAACTATTAACTATCAAGGCAGAAACAATGGATGTATTATGCTTGTGCTCTCAGTGATAACTCTATTATAACTATTTAAGGTAATACTTCCAAATAAACTAACACTTTCCTACTAAAATATGGCAACTAGGGAGACACTAATTTTTATATAATATGCCTGGCAGGGGCAGAGCATTCCTCTCATTTAAAAATAGCAAGATCAATGTTCGGTGAATTTTGATATGTTCTTGGAAAGTATTTTTGTTTTTGAAACTGTTTCATATTACAGAAAGCTATCAGAAAAGTATGTTGTAGTGAAAATTAAACATGGAGGCCTCTCTAATACAGGTAGTCTTCACTATTCACAAAAATGTTTCTTTAGTAACAACTGAAAAGGTGACGGTTTCTTGGTGTTTTGAATTTATCTGGTTTCAGAGTAGCAGTCGTGTTAGACTTTATCTGCAAAAAGATCAGAAGTACTTGTGGCACCTTAGAGACTAACAAATTTATTTGAGCATAAGCTTTCGTGGGCTGCAGCCCACTTCATCAGATGCATAGAATAGAACTTATAGTAAGAAGATATATATGAAAAGGTGGAAGTTGCCATACCAACTCTAAGAGGCTAATTAATTAAGATGAGCTATTATCAGCAGGAGAAAAAAAACTTTTGTAGTGATAATCAAGATGGCCCATTTCAGACAGATGACAAAAAGGTGTGAGGATACTTAACATGGGGAAATAGATTCAATTTGTGTAGTGACCCAGCCACTCCCAGTCTCTATTCAAGCCCAAATTTAATGGTATCAAATTAATAACAAATTAATGGTATCACCCACAACTATTTCACATTTGGAGACAACATATACCTTCAAGTCAGCGGCACTGCTATGGGTACCCCGATGGCCTCACAGTATGCCAACATTTTTATGGCTGACTTAGAACAATACTTCCATAGCTCTCGTTCTCTAACGCCCCTACTCTACTTGCGCTACATTGTTGACATCTTCATCATCTGGACCCATGGAAAAGAAGCCCTTGAGGAATTCCACCATAATTTCAACAATTTCCATCCCGCTATCAACCTCAGCCTAGACCAATCCACATAAGCAGTCCATTTCTTGGACACTACTGTGCTAAACCATGGTCACATAAACATCACCCTATACTGGAAACCTACTGACTGCTATACTTACCTACATGCCTCCAGCTTCCATCCACGGGACACCACACGATCCATTGTCTACAGCCAAGCTCTAAGATACAACCGCATTTTCTCCAATCCCTCAGACAGAGACAAACACCTACAAGATCTCGATCAAGCATTCTTAAAACTTCAGTATCCACCTGGGGAAGTGAAGAAACAGATTGACAGAGCCAGAAGAGTACCCAGAAGTCACCTAGTCCAGGACAGGCCCAACAAAGAAAATAACAATGCCACTAGCCGTCACCTTCAGCCCCCAACTAAAACCTCTCCAGCACGTCATCTGAGATCTACAGCCTATCCTGAAAGATTATCCCTCACTCTCACAGAACTTGGGAGACAGACCAGTCCTCACTTACAGACAGCCCCCCAACCTGACACAAATACATTTTGAAGGATGTATAATGCGGCTATATTCAGTATATGCCAAGATATTTACCGTTCTCTACAATAAGTAGGCATTCTCTTTGTCACTAGCTGATGAAATGTTGAGATAATGCTGTGTGTCCAGATTCTAAAATTGCTATTGGTATATTCTTTTAATCAGAGAGGCTGGTGGTGACTGCTGAACACTGTGAAAAGAGTCTGGAAGACTTGCTGCGAGAGAGGAAACCTGTGAGGTACAGTATCAGGGAAAACATAGGGAGAGAACACACTAACCAAAAGCTTTAGATACCTTATCATTTAAAGCGCAGACACAAATTTTCTTTAACAAAACAAACAAACTACTTTTATGGATCCATATTAATTTAATGCTTATATTGGCTAATATTTAACCCTTAAAGCACTGTCTTCCAGACTGCCAGACTTAACACTTGCTTAGGAGGCTTTGTGTATATTTCTTCAGACTCTAAAAGGTGAAGAATTTTAAAGAGAAATGTTTAAAATTAAGAAATACTTTTCTGCACACTAAACCTTGTTTTTATTTTAATAAGTGCTCTATTTTGGAATAGAGTGAAAGTTAAGAGAAGCGATTAGCATTTACATAAAAATCAAAATGTAAAAACAGTGTTTACAAAGATTTGGCAGTTGAGGTTCACAGTTCTGACACAAATGCAAAAATTTTCACAATACATTTCTACACAAGTAATACAAATGTAGGTGTATGCAAAAACTCACACAACACAGTTCTAATGTGAAGTTCTCCATCAAGTTTGGTCCTTACAGATACTACAGTAATGCATTCCATGGTCACTACTGTGACTCTTATTGCAACTTTAAAGTTGTAATTACTGTAAGGAAAGAAATATTATCGTTAGTGGTTTCAGAAGGGCATATTTTAGGTAAGATACTATCTTATGACTTAGCACATAAATGTGTCTTTATCTGTATATGTAGAAGGTTTATATACAACACGAAGAAGACCATGTTAGTAGTTCCCTAACAATTTCCTCTCTGTTTATTATGTGAGTTAAGTAGTTTCTGTGGGCACTGTGTCCATATTATATTTCCATAATAATTCATTGTTAACACTAAGGTTGCACAGTTAACCATGCTGCTCTGTATCTGTGACAGTAAAGAATGAACATGCCAGCCTAACTTTTCCCTTTGTGCATACCAATAAGTATTACAATACAGTATTTACATATTAAATACTAATTCTCAACTATATTATAGAGTTTTTGGTACTCTGTAAGGTAACATAACGTGATATCTAAAGATAACACAATATCTGAAAACTACATTTTAAGGAGCAAAGTTAAAGGTTGAATGCAGAACCTTAACTTTCATGCTTTCATACCTGTATATATGCTGTGTATTCATATGGGGCCTGATCCAATGCCCATCAAAGTCAATAGGAAACTTTCCATTAACTTTGGTGGGCTTTGGATCAGTCCCTTTCGTACTCCTATGAAGCTTTAGAAATAATTAAAGTAGGAGAAACCCCCCCTCTTACCTTGCTCTACTATACTACTTTCTCATGGTCCTCCCAAAAATGTTTGTTTTAGTGTGGGATCTGAGGGAGCACAGATTGACTACTGCCTCTTGGCTAGTTTTGAGAAAAGTCCATTTAAAATAAAATAGCTATTTGTTTTGGATTAAATAATAAAAAAAATGCTTGTACAAAGGCGTAAGTGCCCTGGCAGTTAATTTTACAATAACCCCAGCAACAATAAAACAGTTGTTCAAACAACACTCTCCCAGCCCTCAAAAAAAAAAAAAAAAAATATGGACTGTTTTCCCTCCTTTTAGGGAAATAGCCTCAATCTTCTCTAAAAGTCTTCTTAATTAAATAATATCTTTTGCCGTAGTGGCTCCTGGCTCATTTGCTTGTGCAATGCATTTCTCAAGCCCCCTGACTACTGTTCATTTTTATAGCACTTGAAGATGTCTTAGGGAATTTCAAAAATGATGTACTAACTTTGTTCAGTTGTTATGGTTCGTCTTCACAACAAGCAAAGTTATTAATTCTCGGTAATGACCAACTGCATTAGTATTCAGAATTTCTGCCATTTTTGCTGTGGCTCTGTCCTGAAAGTGGGAGAAGTTTGTGTGGTGTTTTGTTTTGTTTTTTTGAGTGGGAAGGAAATATAATGTTGAGGTTTGGATTTTTTTTCCATTTAACACAAAAATTCTGAAAAGCTTCTACTGAGACGTTAAAATAAATCTGAGTTTAGGTATTGAAACTTATTTCCAAACAGGAATTTTTAAAGAAATAATGAGCATATGAAATGGAAAGTAATTCCTGTATCCTCAGTATAGTAGGTGCTACTGCTGCAGTTGATAGCATATGTAATAGAAGCTAAAAGATAAGTTATGCTTCTCTGCAAGCAATGTTTCCAGTGAGACTAAGACAAATATTTCCCCTTTACTTGTCTTTTGTGAGACCCATCAATAGCCAGAAATAATTTGGACAGGAGCAATTCCCAGTTATTTGATCTGTCTGTCTGTTAGCTTTGTAGAGACCTGTTTGGCTTTTTCCACATATTCTGATTGAATTAGTCTATGATAGCAGAGCAGGTTTAATACCCAGAGCTGATGTGTATGCTATTGTAATTAATTTAATAAACTGTTTATGGAATGGAGAAGCTGCTCTTATGGTTTCTAGATTAGTTTTTCCCATGCTTGCCAGAAACTAAGTCCTTTGCACCTGTACCACAGGTTGATGTAAAGTCAGCAGGAAATCTTCTATTAGGTTAGTGTTGAAATTCAAGACGTACCATTGTGGACAGTCCAGCTTTCCATACATATTGCAAAACAACAGGCTGTCCAGCTGTCTGGTAGTTATTTGCAGTTAATTATCTAAAGTCATGCATCACTTATGGCACACACTACTTGCAGTCTGTTTTATGTTTTTTTTTCTTTTAAAAGTGAACAAGAGCATCCTTCATGTTTAAAGTTAACTATCCTCAAAGTTTGACCAGGATCTCTTACCTATGGGTGGGTTCATCAGAATTAATTTTTTTGGACTCCTGGCCTCTGCTCTGCTGTGGGATAAGCATAATGTGGTAACTACTTGTACTGGGAAATGGGAGTATGGAGCCACCGCTGCCAGCCCTGGGGCTGGCCACACTGCTGGACTCATTCAGTTGTCTCCATTTCACACAGAAAAAGTTATTTCCAGAACCTGGAGGATTAGAAATTTAATTCCCATTTTAAATGATGCAGGGCTGCCTACAAAGTGCTGATACTTACCACTACTGAATAATGGCTCAGGCCAGACTCCCTCAGGAGATAGAGACAAAACTATTCCTTCTATGCTCGCTATTTCCTGGGAGACAAATTAAAACCATCTCACTGATGTTAGTCATGGGGAACAGTGCAGGCAGTGCTAGGAATTGATGCATTCACAAAATAACAATATTAAATTGCATTTATGACAACATTTCCGTAGGATGTGGGCAGCATGGCTACACAGGCCCTTGAGGCACTAGAAAAAGCCAGTCAAATGTTTGCACACACACACGTTAGGTTCCAGATTCCTCCTAATGAAACAGAGCCAAACTTCCGAGAACTTCCTTCCTACCACATATGGACAAATGCCTCACATCTTGCGACTTTCAGAATCCCCTTAGCAGAAGAGGAGAATAAATGAATAACTTCCAACAGTGGATTGAGGTGTGAGTGGGGTTAGGAGATGAATTCTGTGCAAGTGGTCAAGAGTCCTCATGGCTAACCAGTGATGGATTCTCCACCACTGACACTTTTTAAATCAAAATTGGATGTTTATCTAAAAGACATGCTCTAGGAATTATTTTGGGGAAGTTCTATGGTCTGTGTTATACAAGAAGTCAGACTGGGTGATCACAATGGTCCCTTTTGGCTTTGGAATCTAGGAATAAACTGATCTCCAAATTTGTGGATGGGAAAGAGTTTCCCTGGGGCACATTGGCAGGAACGTGGCAATATTGTCACCTTTTGAAGCACAGAGTTGGGATTGCATGTTAGGCTCCCATGCTTTTATCCTATAGCACTGCAGAACACTGGTTGGCTTTGTTCCATCCTGTCTGTCTTTTCTATATTCTCTGCTTTGTCATATGTCTCGGGAGCCTGCTGTATTTTAAATACCACAACAGTTGTTCATCTCTAGAAAACAACAATATTAATTCACCAGTATTGTTAACTGCTGAGTCATGAACTAGCCTATTCCAGACTGTTGATTAGCCTTTACCTGGTGTTGGGGAAGGTTGGCCTCCATAGCAATGACTGGAACTCTGGAGATGGGAGTTCAGTTCCTGGCTCAGCCACAGACGCAGTGTGTGCTTAGATCAGTCACTTTCTCTTTCTGGCCTCAGTTCCCCATCTGTAAAATGGGGATGATAATCCTTTTTTCCATTCTTTGTCTTTTCTGTTTGAATCCGTTCTGCAGCATGAGTTGTCTTTTACTATGTGGGTATACAATGGGGCTTCCAGGGATTGTTGTAACATAAATAACAATACGAAAGCTTGATAGAACTTTCAGTTATAATTGGAGCTACAAATGAGTATCCTAACTAGTATGAGTGTCCTAACTTCTGTTTAGCTCAAACTCTCAAGTTACCTTTCCTAAACCTGAAGAAGAGCTTTGTGAAGCTCAAACTTGCCCCTTCCAACAACAGTAGTTGGTCCAATAAAAGATATTACCTCATCCATTTTACCTCTCTTCTAAACATCTGTAAAATGGGTTATTAGTCCAACTCATGCTCTCTCTGAAAATCTAATTAAAATAACCCTTATTTGTGTGGTAATAGTCCAGGTCCCTCCACTCTGAGGAGAGGAGGTGAAAAACTGAAAGATCATGCTGCATGGTGGGAGTAGAGACGGGAGAGAGTGCCACCTTCACACATTTGGGAACTCTTAGAATTTCCCTGCCGCTGCTTTGGAGTGGCCAGGCTTATTGGAATTTTTGGGGTGGAGCCAGGTGCAGGAAGTTTTGGAGTTAGACCATTTACTCTCTTTAGTATTCTCCCTTGTTTACCATGGAAATATTCATATGGATAGTTCACTGGAATTAATGCTGTTTGAAGCAGCATTAATTCCTGTGAGTTCTCTTCCTGGCTGCTGTGATGAAGTCACATGGGATTCTGGTAACAGCAGCACAGCTCCATTTGAAACTGTAGTGCCTTAGGGAAGGTAAGCAATAGCAATGTTGCTAGTAACAGGCATTGATCTGGGAGTCTCTGATGACTTTCTTATCCTGGAGCATTTGGGCAGCCATGTCCCCTTTTTATGACACACCAATTCTGTCCTCTTGAGAGGACATGTACAAGTAGATTATTCTATGTAACCCCTTCAGTTCCTAGTGACAGTGTCCATGGGAAGGCATGATCTAGATAATAGTTTCTTGTTCACCTAATCATAGTAACTTGCAGTGTAGTTTTCCTCACTGTAGCTTTAATTTTCTTAACAGTTCCCTCAGCCTCTCCTCATAAGTCATATGCTTCGGCCCCCTAATCATTTTTGTTGCCCTCCGCTGGACTCTTTCCAATTTTTCCACATCCTTCTTGCAGCGTGGGGCCTAAACTGGACACAGTACTCCAGATGAGGCCTCACCAATGCTGAATAGAGGGGAATGATCACGTCCCTTGATATGCTGGCAATGCTCCTACTTATACAGCCCAAAATGCCATTAGCCTTCTTGGCAACAACAAGAACAATAAGAAGAAGCTGGATATGTTGACTCATATCCAGCTTCTCATCCACTGTAACCCCTAGGTCCTTTTCTGCAGAACTGCTGCCTAGCCACTCAGTCCTTAGTCTGTAGCAGTGTATGGGATTCTTCCGTCCTAAGTGCAGAGATTAGGCCCCGAAAACTTGGCCCTAAGCATCTAGTGAATTGCCTGTAACGATGCCTGTGTATGAAAGGTTTCTTGTGAATATGCTTCTCAGATATCTTCAAAATGATCTAAATGAAATACCCTGAAAAATCTGAAGGGGGAATGATAAAATTCCAAAGTCCATCAAGTTCAGTAAGATCCGTTCTCACTATTGTTTAAAGCTTTATTATGTTTGTAAAGTTACTGTCTGCTTCCACCACTTTGATACCCAGAGATGACAAGTTAAGATATTAAAAGATGGGGAATTAAAAAAAAATGAAGCTATTTTAGAACTATTTCTTTGGGATCATTTTTCCAGACAATATTAAAGAAACTTTAAGCAACACTTCATTGCTGTTATAATATGAGTTGTGTATTTTTCCTTGCGTGTCATGCTTGAAGTGGTTTTATTTTTCATTCTTTGATGAAGTTGATCTGCACTTGTATTCTTAATAATAAAAATGCCAACAAATGTAGCATTCAGACATTTAGCAGACTTCTGGCACCTCCTATAGTATTCTTGGATTGCTCTTAAATTTGTGACTAGGGCGGTCTACGCATATTTCTTTCTTTAATACAAAATAGTTTTCATATGTTTTTAAAGTTATGGTTTAGAAAAACTACCAGCGAACCATCAGAGATACAGAGGTATAGTATGTTGTACATAGCCTGCTTCCTATCAAAGAGTCCATGTCTGCAGCTGCTCACTAGCTTGGTGGAAAATATGATCTGAGTGTCTCGGATGAGTAAGTTTTATTTGCCTTTATAAAACTATTGTCTACTCACTCGATTAGATTTCTTCATTCTATTCTGAAAAGAATGCAGTTCTTGGAGTGAAATTACAGTATGAAAGGTACTGTAGCGAAAAAAAACTTCCATATAGCTATGGATTTAAAAAAACCTGGACTTACAGATGGGTGCAAGTCCTCTAAAGCCTGAACCTTTCCTATGGTTTGAGTTCAAAAGCTGCACATGACAAGGACATCAAGGGATGCATCTACTCTGCTTTGAATCAAGACAGTGGGCTCAAACTTTCCATGAGAAACTCATGTGCTATAATGAAGGTATACTGAACAAGGGTAGATGATGAAGTAGTAAAATGCACTAGCGTTAATAGACAAAATCTTTTAAAAAGTAGTTTCTCTCTTGCCATGTATAAGATACTATACTTTGGGGGCATTTACTAGCTTCTGAGTTTTCCTTTTAATTTGCTGCCAGAGGTTTATTTCCAAAACAAAATGTATTTTAGTGAAAACATAATGTAAGAATAACATTAGTCAAGATTGTTTATTCATTATCTAAAGCTAATTTTCTTAATATAGAAATCAAACACTTTTGTAAATAAAGAAATTGGAGTTGGAGCTAGATTGTAAAATATAATCAACTGTAGCATTCCTTCTATACAATAGATATATTTTACATTTGTTCTTTTATGTGAACAGTTACGAATGTTCAGGATGTTAACGACAACAAAAAATAGTTTATGTGAGGTATTGAATACATGCCCAATCCTGTCTCATTGAAGTCAATGATGTTTTACCATTTTCTACAATGGGTGCAGTAACAAGCTGTGAGTATGTGTGCGCGCATATACAATTTACTATATGCCATGTAAGTTACACTTTTCTTACATTCTAAACATGTCCTATGTGTGAACTATAGGGTTTCTCTACACAGACTTATATTCAGGGTATAGTTTTTCTTTCCTCACATGATAGAGGAACTAATACAAATATACTGTTTTTCTTCCACCAAGGCATACTACAGTTGTATTTTTGACATTAAAAAAAGGTCATGGTATGTCTACCATATCTCTCTAATGTAAAATAATAGTAGGCCTGGGTAGCGCACGTTGCTGAATTCCTGCTTTCATTCTATTTTACCCTGTCCCCATTACAGCTCCTCATAACTTTTTCTAACAAATTCTTTTTGTGCTGAAACTGTCAATGCCCAATTTTTGGGAAAGAAAAGTTGGTCAAAATCAGTGGACAACTTTTCATTCATTCAAATGGTGGAGGAAGGAAAATATACTTTACGCTCCAGTGAGAAATTTTGAGCGGACAGAGTTTTAAACCAAACCTTCTCCAAAAATCCTAGCAGAGCAGCGCAGCGCCATCCTTCTAAGGGGAGGTATCTTGGTCCTGTTGACACATTTCTGCCACAGACTTTTTGTAAGGGTTACATAGAATCCCATTTAGTATAAGTGCGCATGTTATCTCCAGCAAACGACCAGACCGGACAAATAATCTACCAATGAACATCTGATTTGTGAGTGTTCAAATCTTACTGGTTTACATGAGCTATAGATGTCATAGAAAGCTGTTAGTGTTTTTCATCTTGATGCGTTGAGCTAATGGGTAATATAAATTTCAGATCTCAACTTGAGATCGCAAGAAGTGGTTAGTTTTCAATGCTTGTCATATTTTTTTCTGTATAGGTTATCTAGCGTGCGGAACTGACCAATCCATTAAACTTAACATGTTGTGTATGTTTTACCTTTGTTTCTGTTTTCTTGAGCATGTGGCAAGTTGATGATTAGTATTAACTTGCAAGCTATGGTATCTCCTGAGAAGTGAGATCACAAAACATTACACACCATCAAATTTAGCATCACTCAGTAACTTAACAGACACACATTTTAAAATGTGTCCTCCGATAACTTGAAATTTAACTCTGCCACCACTCTTTTATTTGACCCATGAACCTGCTTTTGCTATTGTCTTGCTGTTTAAAATTAAATGTGAATAGGTACACATACATTCTCTCACCTCCCTCTAGAAGTGGCCCCAGGGTTTTAAGATTTTAAGTAAAGGGGGCAGTATATCAGTCACCTTCTGCCTCGTCTGTCTGTGCTTTCTGCAGTGTAGCCCCTCATATTGGGAACAGCCTCTCAATTAATGCATATCTAGCCTTCTCCCTCTAACCCCACCCCAAAAAAACCTTCTGAAAACCCATACTGGAGGGAACAGGAGCAGTATGATGGCCTCAGATTACACCTCTAGCCCGATACAATGCTGTCCTCAGGAGCCAAAAAATCTTACCGTGTTATAGGTGAAATCACGTTATATTGAACTTGCTTTGATCCTCCAGAGCGCACAGCCCCGCCCCCCCCGGAGCGCTGCTTTACCGTGTTATATCCGAATTCGTGTTATATCGGGTCGCGTTATATCGGGGTAGAGGTGTACTACTTTTAGTCACTGAATTTGTACCCATCCATGACTTCTAATTGTAAATACTTATAGGGAAGTCCTGAACCCATGTGAGTTTACATCAGCTCAGATCTTAAGTCTTCTGTGAATCTCAAAATAGGTCTGTCCCAGTTCTTCTGTAACACATTTTAATTCCCAAAAGTGTTTCTCATGGTATTTCTCCCAGTTCTTTACATATGTTTCTAAAATAGTATTCTGAATGGAGCCCTGAACTGACAAATTAGGGATGAATTTATTTGGTTATGTTAGCATACCCATGAGCCTCTCTAATGGTTTCTTGATTTGTGATCTTTTCATTTGTACAATTGCCTCCGCTTTTCTTGGGTGCAGTCAAACTCCTTAGTCACTGTGTATCTGTTTGTATTTTTGGCAAAACACTGGGATCTATATCAATATGATGTATTCTTTAACACATCTCATCTGTTAAACACCTTATTAAATTCTTTAAGGATACCTTTTAAATCTGAATCAGTAGGTAAGTTATTATGCATCCACTTGATCACCTGCACTTGCAGTCTGTTCTTCAACCAAAGCACATGGGACTTCCTGTTCCACTAGTTCAAACTACTGAGTAGCATCTGTCATGCCTGCATGCCATTTCACATGGGTTCAATTTTGAGCCTGCCAGGTGCACCAAGCTTAGTTTTTAATCTTAATGTTGGGTGGTCAGTGACATTAAAGAACATTAAGGTTATAAAGCCAAGTTCTCAAAAATTAGGAAATGACAGAGAATTAAGGTTGTGCATTTACCTTTTTTTATTCACGGTTGTACTTGTCTTTTTTATTTTATTTGGTTTTAGCTGCCTTTATTAAAATAAAAAATAAAAATCATTCTCTTCTAACGCCTTTGGTCTACAGTGAGTCCACCAGGCCTGTTCTTTATGAACTGGCACTGCTTCACATAATCACAGAAACCAGAGATAGACAACATCTAGTTGATTTTTCCATCTCCCTGCTAATGCAGTATTGTTTTAACATATGATTGATAGGAGATATTGTTTTCAGTGCTATCAGTTTAACCCTCAAAAAGAACACTGCCGTAAATGCAATAAGACCATTTTATTTTTAAATTGGTGAAGATTTTTTTTTTTAAGAAACATTTTAATTAGTGAGCTTTTTAGTGGGACTCTGCTGACTGCTTAGGGTCAAAAGGTGGAAATAAAGTGTGTGTGTGTGTGTGTGTTTCCTGTGCTGAAATTAGAGGGGGGAAGTTTTCAACATGATTAGAGTTAAACCAAGCTCCTTTCACATCACTCATAGTTTCCTTTGTCATCTTTGCTCACCATCTATCAAAAAGACTTTTATTTTAAGCAAATGTAACTCACTTCTCTCTGTTCTCCTCTTCCTACTTGATCCTTCAGTTAGATGATACCAAACTAGATTCCTAAATGTCATTAATATAAAAAAGTAATAAATGCAGGATTAGTATTTAACCACAGAATTGAACAAAAGAAATTGGACAGTGAAGGAAAAAGTTCTGTTCTTTTCTTTATCCTCCCACACTTTCTGGTGCATAGGGGTCCACCAGTTTCTGCTATTCCTGTCAGTCTTGTGCTCATCTGTTCAGGCTTCTGAGTGTCATGTTGAGGAATATGGCTTTTCTCTATTTTGTGTAATGTTTCTTTAGATCACCCTCTTTTTCATCCTTCTGGGTTGTGTTCTTATTATCAGGTGCTGTGAAAGCCATGTTGGTGGCATCCTTAAGTCATGCCCTAAATATGACCTCCATCCTCCTCTTACCATATTTGATACTTTAGATTGATTTGCTCTTCTTAGAAATTCTAACATTGCAAGAAACACTTTGCAATCAACTCTGAAGAGCTTCCAAAGGCATTTACATTAGAATGAGGGTCACCAAATGAAATTAATAGGCAACATGTTTAAAACAAACAAAAGGAAGTATTTCTTCACACCGTGCACAGTCAACCAGTGGCACTCTTTGCCGGAGGATATTGTGAAGGCCAAGACTATAACGGTTCAAAAAAGAACTAGAGAAATTAATGGAGGAGAGGTTCATCAATGGCTATTAGCCAGGATGGGCAGGGATGGTGTCCCTAGTCTGTTTGCCAGAAGCTGGGAATGAGTGGCAGGGAATGGATCATTTGATGATTACCTGTTCTGTTCCTTCGCTCTGGAGCACTTGGCATGGGCCACTGCTGGAAGACAGGATTCTGGGCTAGGTGGATCTTTGGTCTGGCACAGCATGGCTGTTCTTAGGAGTTGATTTTATCAATCTCTGTTGATTTCTGACTCTGCTTCATAAAGGAGGACGGATTTTATGCCAGTGTTAAAAATTGTCTTTGTCAGTGCCAGACTAGATTTATTTGTCTAAATCTTTTCAAGTTTATGAACATTATTTGCTGCTTTTGATATTTGTTGCTTGACATCTAGCATGGATAACATCTAGCATGACATCATTGCGTATTTCACTCCATAGATAGGCAAAAGGACTTTTTCTTCATTTATTCTAATGGTTCCTTTTGGGACAGTGATAGCCATATATTTTGTTTTTGCCTTGTTGATGAGTAAATCAACTTGTTTTGCTGGGTTTGTCAAAAGCTGTTTCTTTTCTTCCTTTAAGTGATGTATTGAACTAAGCAGGACAATGAGGTCATCCAATTGTGTGGTGTTGTTTTTTTATTTGTCCATAAAATTCCTGTGTTGACTACTGGAGTTACTTTCCTCATAATGTGGTCAATGACCAATGCAGACAACAGTAGAGACATACCCTTGCCTTACTCCAGCTGTCATTGCAAACCATTGGCCAAAGTGTTGTTGTCTACTACTGCACATTTGGCATTATCGTGTAAATCCTTGATTTTTCTAATTATGTTTGCTGGTATTCCATAATACGCCGTAATTCTCCAAGGACTGTTGTGCATTTCTTACTTCACTACAAAATACTTTGAATAAAAGTAAAGTAAATACTGAAAACTGGTCAAATAAATTAGTTCTTAATCATTTATTCCAGGAGGGGCGAAAATAAGCATTTTCCTTGTGTGACAGCCCCATTAGTCTGTGCTGTGCCTTTAGATTAATTTGTTCCCACACCTCTATATATTCTCCATTCTTTAAAGATACTGTTGGCATAATTTTCTCACTCTTTAGTCTTGTGGTGCCACTTAAAGTTGAGTGAAAGTTATGGGAGCTTCCAAGTTTGTTTTGCATTTTGTTGGTTTTCTTTTGTATGTTTATTTGTTATGTGTTTTGGACCATTCAAGGCACTTGCAGTTTTTCTTGTTTCCTTTGACATTAGTTCATTATCTATTGCTGTCATAATAAGAACTGTGTCTCTGTGGTTGTTTGATCTTATTTCTCACTTCTACAATGATATGGCTAGCCTGTGTTTGATTCTGGAGCAAGGAGTCAGTTTTGTTTCTCAGGGCAAAACGACCTGGTTCAAAGTTAAGGAAGCTTCTTAGAGCTTTGCTCCTTTCTTGGAGGTGTAAGGGGGGGAATGATGTCTCTTGGTCAAGCTTTGATAGTTTTATTCTCTTTCACCATTTATTGAATTGGGGAGGAAACTTATCTTCTTTTAAGAAAAACAAAACAAAATCTCCAGATTTATGCTGAAAGTATTGTGAAAATCCTCTGGGAACTTCAAAGAAGCAAAATTACAAATAAGTAATTTTCCCTTTCCCGGTTCCTCAATATATAAAGTTTGGATATATATATGTAAAGTGGCCAAAACAATTTTAATGATCTTGAAATTCAGTTAGGTGCTTGAATGCTGAGCTAGTAACCCTAATTTTATGTGTCTGAATGTAAATATTGGGTTCCTCATATTGAGGAATGAGTTAAGAACATTTTTCCTTCAACATAATAAAGCGTGGCTTATATTTGGTTGTTTGGAGAAAGTGAAAGATGAGGGGATATACTGGATAGTGTAATGCTTAGTTAGTCCATGAGTAATTTGGCTTCCAGGCATGATTTAACTTCATAAATGTGGATTATGATGAAAATATGAAGGGCATGCATGTCAATCTTTTTTTCTGGATGACTGAAATCCTATATAATGACTGTCTGCTAGTGGTAATTTTCGTAGTTTCCAAAAGAAACTATTCTGGCTTTAAAAAAAGGTAAGTAAAAAATCTACATCCTATAGCTGTTTGCATAAGTACCTGATACAATTGCAAATGATATGCTTTGATCTGTATCAGAGGGGTAGCCGTGTTAGTCTGGATCTGTAAAAAGCAACAAAGAGTCCTGTGGCACCTTATAGACTAACAGACGTATTGGAGCATAAGCTTTTGTGAATGCGTCTGACGAAGTGGGTATTTGATGCTTTGATCTGTGATCTTTGGAGATCTACAGGATTAACTTTTAATTCAAATGAGTGGTGTAGGCATGCTCTTTTTTGTATCAGGTGATGGGTATTTGATGCCTTTATATGGAAAATTTCCCTCAAATCCATGAGCAGACTACTCTATCATGGTCTTATAGTCTAAACTATATGCTCTAATTCCCCCAAAGCCTCTCCGCTGCATCTAACTTTTTAACTTGGTCAAAAGATGCTAAACAATTAAAGTTAGCCCCAGCCATTCTCAACTATTTCATTAAAGGAGCTGTTCAAAAGCAGTCAAAAGCTGTTTTTATAATGGCAAAAAATGCACAGAGTTAGATTACCATTTTGTCCTTTAAACTTAACTTGCTTTTATGTTATTGCTTCACTAGTAATACAATGTTAAGTGGTTTAAACAGATTTAGAATATAGGTTGATATTCTCTAGTAGATTTATTTAATTTATAATGATTGATTTTGAAAAAAAAAACTTCATACCTAGAAATGGTATATTTGGTAGTTTCTTTCAATAGGTTTATTTCTTCCTTAGGATGTTATTCCATTATTGCCACTTCCCTATTCAGGGTTGGCAGTTTTTATAGCCTTCCTCCAAAACTCATCACTGCACACCTGGCTTTCTCTCTAAGGTTCACTGTCTTCTATTCACGATCATTGCAAGGACCATCTTACCAATATAACCCTCCGGTCTCCACTGGACATGTCCATACCAACATAGCATATCCTGCCTCAACGTGTCTTCAACTGGGGCAACCCACATTAGGTCCCTCATAGCCTCATTTTTTTCCCCTAATTCAGTGTATACAACCATTTGACCATCTCAACATCTTCATTTCTGTTGAAGAGAGCATATTGATTTATTTTCTGGTGGCTGGCCAAATCTGTCTATACATTAGGATGGGTTGACTTACAGTTTTATACACTCTACTTTTTAACTTTATTAGCATCTTTTTGTCACAGAGAACTGGGGTCAGCTCCTGCCATTTGCACTAACCAGCTTTGGTATAATGCCAGGCATCACTCATGAACACACCATTGATTGCAGCCATTGATCCTAGGTATTTCAATTCTTTCACTCTTCTAGATCTGTAATATCCTTTTATGGTGATTTTCTCTTCCCTCAGTTATCATAGCCTCAGTCTTACCAATGTTCGTTCTAAGTCCCAGGGGTACAAAATTGTGTTGCCACTGTTCAAAGCTGGTTTCTAGGGTCTCTCAGTCTTCTGCACATATCACTAAATCTTTTAATAGGCAGCAGGTTTAAAACAAACAAAAGGAAGTATTTTTTCACACAGTGCACAGTCAACATGTGGAACTCCTTGCCAGAGGATGATGTGAAGGCCAAGACTATAACAGGGTTCAAAAAAAGAACTAGATAAATTAATGAAGGAGAGGTCCTTCAATGGCTATTAGCCAGGATGGGCAGGGATGGTGTCCCTAGCCTCTGTTTGCCAGAAGCTGGGAATGAGTGACAGGGAATGGATCACTTGATGATTACCTGTTCTGTTCATTCGCTCTGGGGCACCTGTCTTCTGACAGTGGCCAATGTGAGGACACTGGGCTACATGGATCTTTTGGTCTGACCCAGAATGGCCATTCTTATGTTCTTAAAGCTGTGCTAATAAGGTATCAGTCTAAATATAAACTCTCCAGAGATCCATGCCCTGTTAACAAAGCCATCAAATAAATACTGTGCCCAGCAAATACAATATGGCATTAAATTCAAGTCTCATTGCCACAAATTGCAGAGTCCTACTGGAAGTTCTATATTCCTTTGCAAGTGAAGCATATGAAACATGCTGCCAGACTACAGTATTCAAAATTTTACTTCATTGTTGGTCACATACTATAAAGGATCTCACTATGGCCCCAATCCTGTCTTTAGAGTTCATTAGGAATAACTACATCCATCATTACATCTCTAAGGCCTAGTTCCTTCTTGTTCATTCCTCACTTTAAGAAAAAAATAATATCCATATACCCTTTTTCTTTATACTTGCATCAAATTAAGCTTGAATGGTATAGTAGTTGTGAAGGCAGTAGGGATTTGAAAGAGAAATTATTGGAATAAGTTTAAACTCAAAATTATATTCAGCTATAAAATGTGTTACATTAAAACAAGACTTCCAGTGCATAACCCTGGCGGCCTTCTATGACAGCACTCTTTCATTTACTTATGGCTTTTCCTTTGATTAAATAAATATAATCCTTCTGGCTTTGGTATAAAGAGAGAAGCTGTGCTAAATTAACCATGGCACAGTAAAACAGATTTGGTGATTTTTTTGTCTTGAAGAGGCTGCAGCAAAGGCTGCAACTGGTAACTGTATGCAATAATTTTTCTCCCCCTACCCCCTCTCTCAAGGAAAAAAAAAAAAAAAAGGTGGCTGTAGGGAGGCAAGAAAAATAGTGATGGAATTAATCAGCAATTTCCTGACAGGAAATCTTTTTGAAAAGTAATAACTTTGGTTGGCTAATACAAGTAATACTAAGGTTTGCTGTTTTAACAGTTTCACAGCTGAATAAGCATATGGTCTCCTCTAGGTAGCGTCTTAGTTCTAAAATGTAATATTTAAAACTTTTGAGTGGTTTTTGGGTATTCATTCAGCTGAAGAGTAACCAAGGACAGATAGGTTTTTTTTTTTTAATCGTTATGGTTTCTGATAACTTTCCTTATTGGTTCACTGTGGCAAACCTGTCTTCATGCTGAGCAGTTACTACTATTCCTGTTCCTTGATGCAGACTTCAGCCAATATTTTATATCATCATTTGAGCTCAACCATTCATTTGAGGAGAGAGGGAAGGAAGCTGTACCACTTTTTTAACTTGTAACAAAAAATATTGTGATGGTTGTAGGTGACTGGATCATGTTTTATTGCCTTAATTGAGAAATACCTTGTGTCAGCATCGAGTGTGGTTTATTATGTTATTAGCCAAGCTTGTAGGTAGTGTAAATGTAAGGTATTTCTCCCAATTATAGTTCTCCTCGTACCTGGAAGAATGTAGTCGTTTGTGATAATCCTATATGGATGTTTCACCTATTATACATTATATATCAGCTTTACAATGTTGTAAGACTTGACATCCGATGTGTACAAAATACTCTTGAAGTTTCATCATCAGTGTTGAAATAGGAATAATAGACCAAAACCTCTTCCGTTACATGGGTGTGACTTTGGTTGATCTCAGTGAGATTTGCACCCATGTAACTAAGAGCAAGATTTTGGCCCAGAGGGAACTCCTCCTGGGACCCGGACTCTTCCTTCTTTTTCCCTACCCCCTTCTTAAATTCAGCGATCTTGACTTTTTTTCACTGCCTTCTCAAAATGAACTTAATATGCAGAGATGTGAGAGTACTAGCAAAAGTCATCCTCTTCCATATGTAACTTTGGGTCAGTCAGAACAGCAGTGAAAAAGTCCAAATGCTATGGGTACTTCAGAATCCTGGACCCTTTTATGAAACTGCATAAAAGTTACAAGGACACACTAATTCCAAAGCATGATCTCTATTTTTGTACATACGCAAAATAGTGTCAAAAGAAGGTGAAGATTGCTTATTTTTCATCTTTACTGCTTCTTATAATTGCCTTTGTCTCCTTGCCCCCAAACTTTATCGTTCAAACAGCCAACCCCCCCCCAAAACAAACAAAACCCCCAAATGTCTCAACATTTCATTTGTATCAGCTTAGTCTTTATCTCCTACATTGAGAGCTTTGGGGTTCATATGGGCCATGGGACTTATTTCTACCTTGACTCTCTTTTCTCAATGGTCCTAATATAATGATGCCATTCTTTTCTTGATGGTGAACTTTGTTCTCTGGTAATGGGGGCATAGTGTGGTGGAGCTCTTGTCAGCAAAATGGGAATAGGCAGTTTTGCACATATTTGGGGCTGTGTATTCCGAATACAATACATCAAAACTTCTTATAAACTTGTCATTCCATTTTGGTTTCTGCTGATCTTTTAATTGTTTGGGATTGTTTATTCTTTATGATCTCACTAATGGCTTGAGATGGAATTGCAGATACTTTGTGCACTCTGGAATGCCCAGTATTCCTTTAAGTAATACTTTACTGTATGGTCAGCAGCATTGCTGACTCTTGCTACCTTATTGTGAGTCTCATGATATTTGGTGCTTTTGAAAAGCTTCTAGAGTTATTTGATCATGTGAGAATCTCTGCTTTTATTTTATTTTGTTAGTTTCTAGTCCTCTTGGTTGTGGAGAAAAGCTTGAAAACGTGAACCCTAAAAGCCTTGAAACCCAAAAGAGTTTGTTTCTTGCTTAACAACCATAAGATTTTTCATGATTTTGGGGGCCTGATTGATTATTTTTGAATACTTGTGATTGGCAATAGTGATTCTGTTGCTTTGTATGCCAACAGTTCAAAATTATGTGAATGTATTTTTCACTCATAAGACTTATGCTATAAAATCAAAAGCCTTGTTTATTTTTCTAAGACCCCCAAATTAAGCTAATTTAGGCTTAATCTGGGCCAGTTCTTCTTTTAAATGCTTAAATAGGATTTAGGTGTCTAATACACTGCTCTACAGCCAAAATGCTTCTGAAATAAATGTAGTCAAACCTTACTAATTCTAGGTCACTGAGAACGAAAATGATGCTTAAAATTGTTGATTGGCTCTACTTTTCAAGATATGCTATTGGGTCAGTATATACGACCCTTGACTTGGGAATGGCAGAGGATAAGTGTGTTATAAAGGGAAACCGGAAATGACTAAAATACATCTTTGACTGGATCTATGAATAAATCTATGACTGGGTATGGACAGTACTTGCTTTTTAGGCAAAACAATGAATGATGCAATCTGAAGCTGGTCTTGCATCATACATGATATGAATTGCATCATGTTATTCCTAGAAGTCATGGATGATGCAATCATAAAGAAGCTTACATCACTCTGCTGAACAAATTGCCCTATATCAGCTCTAGAAATCATACAGTGTCGTGCTCTCTTATTTGTCAGTGTTTGATTTTGCAAAGGGACACATTTCTGTTTAGCGAAAGTGAGCAGAGATGCCTCGTATTTGTGTGAACAGCACAGATAACTTCTGCTATGTTTGTGGTGAAGTGACTTTTGCATCACAAAAGCGCAGTATAACCACTATTGTTAAGAAAGCCTATCACCTTTATTTTGGCTGCAAAATTAGAGATCAGGGCAAGAGGTGGGCCCCACACATATGCTTACAACACTTGTGCAACAAATCTTTGCCAGTGGTTGAACAGGAAAAGGAAATCTATGCCTTTTGCAGTGCCAAGAATTTGGAGAGAGCCAACAGATCATACCAGCAATTGTTACTTCTGCATGGTGCCTCCAGTTGGGAAAGGTGTGTCAAAGAAAAAGTGGACTGTGTATTATCCAAACATTCCATCAGCTATACGCCCAGTACCCCACGGAGAAGGACAGCCGGTTCCTGATGCACCAGAATCATTCTCACTTGAGTCAGATGAGGAAGAGGAAGAGGATGAAACTTCTGGTCCTGAACCATCAATGTCACAGGACCCACATTTTCTCCCATCCTCCTCCTCTGAACCACACCTCATAACACAAGGTGAACGGAATGAGCTTGTCAGGGATTTGGAACTACCCAAGAGTAAGGCAGAGCTGTTGGGCTCCAGACTACAGCAGTGGAATCTCCTGGCAGGTGATGTTAGGGTTTCCATGTTCCGTGACCGTCAAAAGGATCTTGTCTTCTTCATGGAAGGTGATCTTGTAGCCTGCAACAACATCGATGGTGTGATGACAGCCCTCAACATCGTTCACGATCCAGATGAGTAGAGACTGTTTATTGATTCATCGAAGACGAGTCTTAAAGCTGTTTTACTGCATAATGGCAATGTTTTGCCATCAATTCCAGTTGGTCATGCAGTCCATATGAAGGAAACCTATGACAACATGAAACAACTTTTGAGGTGCATAAACTATGACCAACATCAGTGGCAGTTTTGTGGTGATTTGAAGGTTGTTGCTCTCTTGCTTGGTCTGCAGACTGGATACACAAAGTACTGCTGTTTTCTCTGCGAATGGGATAGTCGTGCAAGAGATTCCCACTACATCAAGAAAGATTGGCCACTCCGACAGTCATTGGAGCCTGGGAGGAAAAGTGTTCAACATCCACCACTTGTTGAATCAAGGAAGATTTTGTTACCACCCTTACACATCAAGCTGGGTCTGATGAAGAACTTTGTCAAGGCCATTGACAAAACACAAGCAGCTTTCAAGTACCTCCATGGAAAATTTCCAAGGTTAAGTGAAGCTAAGATAAAGGAAGGTGTCTTTGTTGGTCCTCAGATTCGTGAACTTCTTCGAAATGATGCATTTGACCATGCACTGCGTGGCGAGGAAAAGACAGCATGGAAAGCCTTCCAGTTAGTGGCAATAAATTTTCTCGGAAACAGCAAGGCAGACAACTACAGGTTGTTGGTGGAAAACCTCCTCAAGGCATACAAAAGCCTTGGTTGCAACATGTAACTAAAGATACATTTTTTGCACTCTCATCTAGATTTTTTTTCCACCGAACTGCGGAGCAGTGAGCAACGAGCACGGTGAGCGATTTCACCAGGACATTGCAACAATGGAGAAACGCTATCAGGGCAAATGGAGCCTAATAATGCTTGCAGACTATTGCTGGACAGTGACAAGAGATGCTCCATTTAATGAATACAATAGACAAGCCAAGAAGCGCCGAGTAGACACTGAATAGGACTAAACTATGTACATAATAGTTTTTTGCCTTTTGTTTCATAATAAATTTTATTTATATAACCCTTTTGCTGATTTTTAAAGTGTTACATAAACAGGACAGGTGAAATATTATCATGTAAAGCAACCATAAACACATGAAAAGACCTAGGTTTACAATTTATGATTAAAACTCTACTATCTACACAATATACATAGACATAAAATGTAAAAACTTAAATATCTTAGAAACAGTAGCCAATCAGTTGTTTTAATTGTCATATTTGAATTCAGCACGTCAAAATACATAATAAATAGCACATTTTATCTGTAAAGCAGACGACGTCTCAAAAATTGTAGACCAGTGATATTAGGCACTGAAGTTTGAAACTGTGGCAATAGCACGTTACTTTGATAATTGTACTTTTAAGAGCAGGGCTAATATTTATAAAATAACTGAAAATGATTATGACTTGTGACTTTCTCCCTGATGTCATTTGTCACTTTTGTCTTCTGCTGACTTTTTGAAAACTGATCTACAGTCAGAAAGCCCACTAGTGCCACTGGGATTTCTAGGTGCAGATTGGACTTAATTTTCAAATGTATATGTAATTTTAGCATTGAGGAAAAATGAGAGATGAATAGGTGCAGGCAGGCATTGTACAGGCTTCCCTCCCCACAGAACCTGAGGATTGTCCTTCAAAACCTCTATCCCAGTACTAACCTCTCATAAGACTGCTAATTGTACCAAGTTGTGTGGTGGTTTTGTTTTGTGGGCAGATGCCCACTAGGGACTACAAGGGAGATCACAAGTCTTATTTTTACTTATGACCTCAGTTGGAATTCAAAATTCTGAGCTTTATAAGTAAATGACTAGTGCATTACAGCACAGTGTGCCTCATTGTCTTCACACTGGTGAATAGGTCTAGTTGTCAGGGCCAGGACAGACTACAGATGAGACTCCTCAGAGTCTGGGAATCTGTGTGGCGCTTAATTTTTCCGATAAAGTTTTATTTTGAAACAAGAATATCCTTAACCACAGTCGCCCTGGTAAACTTATCCTGGCGATTGAAAGTATTAAGGAGAATTGCTGTGTTTGCTTGTGGGTTATAATCAAATCATGATGGAGACCATGCCAACAACATTAACTCTAAAATGCACAGACCTAGGAGATGTACTTATATTTTGATTTAGTTAAAGCCCACGATAAAATAACCTCTACAATGGGGTGAAACCCTGACCCTCTTTGATGTTAGTTCTGCTCTTCTGTCACTAGTTTGCTCTCTTTGAAGGGGCGGAGTGCAGGAGGATGTGAGAGGTCTGTATGGTTCTTGTTTCCGTTAATGAAATGGTGTCCATGTGAAGCGTGAGGTATGTTAATAATCCTACTTAAATTTAGCTTGTTATTGTATGTTCAGGTGTCATTACATGGCTTTTTAGTGAGAAATTTTATTTTAATGTTTTCTCCCTATTGTCACCTTCATGTCACATCCTGTCATATTAGTAAATTTTTTACCTGGGAATGCATAGACCAGCATCTGGTTTTAAGAGAGGTCTGTTCTTACCTATTTTTTCCATCTGGTGATCATTTTGGCCTGAAAGCTTGTCTGTTGCATCATATTTGTTGGTCCAATAAAAAGTATCTTATTATTTTACCTTGTACATCTGGGCTGACTCAGACTACGGTGTAGGCGAAGTGGTTTGTCCCTGGTCAGTCGGTGGCAGAGTCAGCATCAGAAACTGGGAACATGGATCACAGGTATTTTTGCTCTAAGCACTAAACCACATGGCTTTGCAGATGTCATTAGGATAATTCTTTATAAGGTGTATCTGTTGTTTTCCAAAGGACTTTATTCATTCACTTCCTCTTTTTATAGGATGAATGCTATAGACCTTAAAGAAACTCAAGGTGTTAAGCTTTAAAACTTCTGCTTTATAAGCAGTCAGGCCCATTAAATCATTCATAATGACAATGCACTGAAAAAGAAAAATAGCACATCTATTAAAACATCCTTAAGTACAGTACGCCATGTATTGGAAACAACTTTTCCTTTTTTAATGATACCTTTGTTCATTTTCCTCATGATTTACATTAGCACTGGAATAATACTGAAGGGTAGGTCTGCCTGCTGAATGCTTCACAGCCTGTGATGTGATTTCACTCATATAGACACTTAAACATTGCCTTCAAAGTCATCCTTATGCTTTTGAAAAGTATAATAAAACCCAGCAGTATTTTGAATCACAAGTGGTGTGAGCCAGATGAAGATGTGGTACACCAAATACCCTTACACATAAGTTAGAGGCTTCCTGAGGAGTTTTATAATAAACTTAATAATTTTTGTATTCTATTCTGTCTGCTACATTCCCTTCCAGTTCATATAATTGATAGTATCTTTCCCAACTAAATTAGCTATGCTTACCATTACAATCTCAGTGCAGCTTTTTTAATCAAATACATAATAAAGTGCTAAATAAAGGCATTCCCACATGCATCAAAATCCTGTTGTTCTGTGTAGAGTTTTTTGTAATTTATTTACCCAGGAAGACTCGCGTCAAATGTACATCTGGTTTTCAACCAGGTCCTGCTTTTTATCCAATTTTCCAGCTGGGTTGATGAAGACATAAGGAGGTCAAATGACTTCCTCAAGGTCACATAATGATTCAGCATCTCAGCTGGGATTAGAACCAGGCTGCTGTAACCATTGGACCACACAAACTATGTATTCTAAACTCCTCTGCGGGGGGTGAACAAGTTAGTAGTCTATCTGCGTGGTATTCTGTAAGCTAACTGCAAACTTCCCTTCCTATTGCTTGTAGTTTTGCATGTGCTACAGTAATGTCACATTAAGGATTTATTCATATTACAACAGTCACAGACTCGTCCAGTCCTGTTCTCAGAGAAGATTCAAGTCTGTTGTGATCAGATCCCATCTGTTGCTAAGCTCCTGTAGTTAATGTCACTGTTCCTGCTCCAGGTCACTCAGGCACCCTCCCTAGGTGCAGACCCTGTGGAACCCTGCAATCCTGCCACCTAGACCCTGGAACCAGTGTCTCAATCCTCCCAATCCCCAGAGTTTCATAGGCAGGTTTCTTCTATGTTCCTTTTATGTTCCTTCCTTTTATGCCTGACTTAGAACAACACTTCCTTAGCTCTTGACCCCTAGTGCCCCTACTCTACTTGCGCTACATTGATGATATCTTCATCATCTGGACCCATGGGAAGGAGGCCCTTGAGGAATTCCACCAGGATTTCAACAATTTGTGCCTCACCATCAACCTCAGCCTGGACCAGTCCACACAAGAGATCCACTTCCTGGACACTACAGTGCAAATAAGCGATGGTCACATAAACACCACCCTGTACCGGAAACCTACTGACCGCTATACTTACCTGTATGCCTCCAGCTTTCATCCAGACCACATCACACGATCCATTGTCTACAGCCAAGCCCTAAGGTACAACCACATTTGTCTCAGACAGAGACAGACACCTACAGGATCTCTATCAAGCATTCTTAAAACTTCAGTACCCACCTGCGGAAGTGAAGAAACAGATTGACAGAGCTAGAAGGGTACCCAGAAGTCACCTAGTACAGGACAGGCCCAACAAAGAAAGTAACACAACGCCACTAGCCCTCACCTACAGCCCTCAATGGAAACCTCTCCTGAGCATTATCAAGGATCTACAACCTGAAGGACGATCCCTCATTCTCACAGACCTTGGGAGACAGACCAGTCCTCGCTTACAGACAGCCTCCCAAACTGAAACAAATATTCAACAGCAACTACACACCACACAACAGAAACACTAACCCAGGAACCAATCCCTGCAACAAACCACATTGCCAACTCTGTCCACATATCTATTCAAGGAATACCATCATAGGAGCTAACCATATCAGCCACACCATCAGGGGCTCGTTCACCTGCACATCTACCAATGTGATATATGCCATCACATGCCAGCAATGCCCCTCTTCCATGTACATTGGCCAAACCGGACAGTCTCTACGCAAAAGAATAAATGGACACAAATCAGACATCAAGAATTGTAACATTCAAAAACCAGTAGGAGAGCACTTCAATCTCCCTGGACGCTCAATAACAGATTTAAAAGCAGCAGTTCTTCAACAAAAAACTTCAAAAACAGACTCCAATGAGAAACTGCAGAATTGGAATTAATTTGCAAATTTGACACCATCAAATTAGGCCTGAATAAAGACTGGGAGTGGCTGGGTCACTACAAAAAATAATTTCCTCTCTGTTGATATTCGTCCCTTCTTGCCAACTTTTGGAAATGGGCCACATCCACCCTAATTGAATTGGCCTCATTAGCACTCACTCACTTACCCACTCGGTAAGGCAACACCCATCTTTTCATGTGCTTTGTATTTATACCTGCCTACAGTATTTTCCACTCCGTGCATCTGATGAAGTGAGTTATAGCTCACAAAAGCTTATGCCCAAATAAATTTGTTAGTCTCTAAGGTGCCACAAGGACTCCTCCTTGTTTTTGCGGGTACAGACTAACACTACCCCTCTGAAACCTGTCCTCCTTCTGCGTCTCTTTTTTCAGGTGATGAAATGGTTTCCTTTGGCTTGGAGAAACACACCTTTAAAACCAATCTCTGTGTTTGTCAAGCAGAGAAAGCTGCAGCTCCCCCATCTATGTAAGTGGATCAGAGAGAGTTCCAGCTCCCTTCTCCTAAATGAAGTTTTGGTAAAGAGTCCATTCAAAGGAAAGGCCCAGCTGGCTAAAACCCATTGTTCAAGCCTGTGAGAGCCAGTTAATGCTAATAGCCCTTGATTGCTTTTTCACCACTTTCCAGACAGCTTCCTCAGATTTGCATCTGAAGAAGTGACCTTATGCTCCCAATACTTTTGTTAGTCTTAAAGGTGCCACAGGACCCTTTGTTGCTTCCTCACTATGTGTCAAGTTCCTGCAACAAAATGGATGATCTAATCCTCAGTGACTGTTATGCTTACAAATAGCATTAATAAAACCATATGTTGTTCATAACTGGACACAGTTATTCCCCACACTGTCACAACAGTCATGACATTGTAACTAGTGAAAGACAGTCATCGTAACCAATTTACAAATAACATGATTTGGTGACACCACAGATTTCCTGAGGAAACTACAATGCATTGGTGACCTCCCAGAAAACACCATCCTAGCCACCATGGATGTAGAGGCTCTCTACACTAACATCCCACATACAGATGGAATACAAGCTGTCAGGAACAGTATCCCTGATGATGACACAGCGCAACTTATTGCTGAGCTCTGTGACTTTATCCTCATGCACAATTATTTCAAATTTGGTGACAATATATACCTCCAGACCAGTGGCACCGCTATGGGCACCCGCATGGCCCCACAATATGCCAACATTTTTATGGCTGACCTGGAACAACGCTTCCTCAGCTCCCGTCCACTCATGCCCCTTCTCTACCTACGCTATATTGATGACATCTTCATCATCTGGACCCATGGGAAGGAGGCCCTGGAAGAATTCCACCATGCTTTCAACAGCTTCCACCCCACCATCAACCTCAGCCTGGACCAATCTACACGGGAGGTCCACTTCCTGGACACCACCGTACAAATAAGCGATGGTCACATTAACACCACCCTATACCGAAAACCAACCGATCGCTACGCCTACCTTCATGCCTCCAGCTTCCACCCCGGTCACACCACACGATCCATCGTCTACAGCCAAGCACTGAGGTACAATCGCATCTGCTCCAACCCCTCAGACAGAGACCAACACCTACAAGATCTTCACCAAGCATTCTCAAAACTATGATACCCACACAAGGAAATAAAGAAACAAATCAACAGAGCCAGACGTGTACCCAGAAGCCTCCTGCTACAAGACAGGCCCAGAAGAGAAACCAACAGAACTCCACTGGCCATCACCTACAGTCCTCAGCTTAAACCTCTCCAACGCATCATCAGTGATCTACAACCCATCCTGGACAATGATCCCTCACTTTCACAGACCTTGGGAGGCAGGCCAGTCCTCGCCCACAGACAACCTGCCAACCTTAAGCATATTCTCACCAGCAACCACGCACCGCACCATAACAACTCTAACTCAGGAACCAACCCATGCAACAAACCTCGATGCCAACTCTGCCCACATATCTACACCAGCAACACCATCACTGGACCTAACCAGATCAGCTACAACATCACCAGCTCATTCACCTGCACGTCCACTAATGTTATATATGCCATCATATGCCAGCAATGCCCCTCTGCTATGTACATTGGCCAAACTGGACAGTCACTACGCAAGAGGATAAATGGACACAAGTCAGATATCAGGAATGGCAATATACAAAAACCTGTAGGAGAACACTTCAACCTCCTTGGCCACACAATAGCAGATGTAAAGGTTGCCATCTTACAGCAAAAAAACTTCAGGACCAGACTCCAAAGAGAAACTGCTGAGCTCCAGTTCATTTGCAAATTTGACACCATCAGATCAGGATTAAACAAAGACTGTGAATGGCTTTCCAACTACAGAAACAGTTTCTCCTCCCTTGGTGTTCACACCTCAACTGCTAGCAGAGCACCTCACCCTCCCTGATTGAACTAACCTCGTTATCTCCACACTGATATATACCTGCCTCTAGAGATTTCCATTACTTGCATCTGAAGAAGTGAGGTTCTTACCCACGAAAGCTTATGCTCCCAATACTTCTGTTAGTCTCAAAGGTGCCACAGGACCCTCTGTTGCTTTTTACAGATTCAGACTAACACGGCTACCCCTCTGATACATGATTTGGTTTGTGTCAACACACCATGTTTTCTGCTGTTTCAACCTTGTATTTGCAGCCACGAGTACTGGACTTTAGAACGGTGGTACTCTGGATAAGTCAGAGATTTGTCAGGCCCTTCTCCATCCTGAGAAACACTGATGTAGCCTAAGTCATCTTATTCACTTGGAGCAAGTAAGTAAATGCTTACTAAGTAATCAAATGTGACTAAAACCCATTGCCATGGAAGGGGTAATGCAAGGTCAGTGGGATCTCCAGGTGGAGTGTAAGTTGGGAGGCTGCAGCATGTGCACCCCCACAATACTGGGACAATTCCATTAGCACCTATAGATACTTGGAAGGACCCAAACCATTCTGAGGAGGCTAGACACATTGCTAGCCTGAAGCAGTTCTCTTGGGGAGCACAAGGACTGCTGTTGTGCCTGGCCCTATGTCGATGCATAAAGTGCCTCTTCTACCCATTTCTCACTCATTTGCAATCATTTAAGTTTGCATACGATTGTCAGGCTAATAGCAGTTAAACTCAAATCATAGTGCTAATAATCACAAGCAATACTTTTTCCTAAAGAAAGGCTTCAGATATACACAGCATTAAAGTTTTGGCAATAGGGTATTTGTTTACTTATGGAAAATATGCAGACTCTGTTTCTCAGCGACCATTGCACTGAGATGCTATGGTGATAGCTTTTGGCTACTGGGAGCCAGTGGAATTTGAATTGATTTTTTTTTCACCATTTAAAGGTTGATCAATATGAAAAGCAAATATGCTCGTATTTTTACACATACATTTTTAATCCATTTTGTCAGTCAATGAAACTGCAGAGATCAGGATGACAAACCTTCTCTTTTATGTTTAAAAACAACGAGGAGTCCAGTGGCACCTTAAAGACTAACAGATTTATTTGGGCATAAATTTTTGTGGGTAAAAACCCCACTTCTTCAGATGCATGGAGTTTATGGATGTTTATCCATGCACCAGAAGAAGTGGGTTTTTTACCCACGAAACCTTATGCCCAAATAATCTGTTAGTCTTTAAGGTGCCACCAGGACTCCTCGTTATTTTTGTGGCTACAGACTAACACGGCTACCCCTCTGATACTTTTATGTTTAATCATTCTGGAACTGGTATTTAATGACAGAAAAATCTGAAGACATTTTCAGGCATTGTTGGAGTAGTTTTGTGGCCACATTTTTACCCATTCTGTGTGGTCACTCAATTCAAGAATGATAGGTGTGCAGCTGAGGCCCTCTAGTGTAACAACTGAGCATTGCTTTACTCAGGCAGATATCCATTTAAGAAATTTATTGCAAATACAGTCATTCTAAGGCTCTTCCGTTCAGAGGACCACTTTGTCCTACAGTTTGTCTGATGACCTGTTAAGAGAGACAAGGCAGGTGAGGTAATATTTTTTTATTGGACCAACTTCTGTTCGTGAGAGAGACAAGCTTTTGAGTTCTTCTTGACATCTGGGTGACTTACTCTGAATGGCACAGCTAAATACAAGATGGAACAGATTGTTTAGCATACATAGTTAATATATTTTTCAAGGGACCATTCAAGGTAAAGTGGTTAGTTAACACCCCCCAGTTGGAGGAAGGAAAGGAAAAAATGGGGAGCTGCTGGTGGAGGGGACGGGGGTTCTGTTAGTGGGTTTATATACATTGTTGTAATAAGCCATAAATCCAGTGTCTATTCAGTCCATGAATTTTAGTGTCTAGCAAAGTTATGAATTTAAGCTCCCAGGCTCATCTTTTAAAAGTGTTGTGCAGGTTTCCTTTGAGGATGAGGACTGATAGATTGGATATAGAGAGCGCACTTTGTGAAAAGTGTTCATGCACAGGTAATATGGTGTTTTTGTCTTTTATTATTTTCCTGTGTGAATTCATTTGAGAGCATAGTGATTGTCAGGTTTCACCCATGTAGTTGCTGTTGGGGTATTTAGTGCACAGTTTGAGGTAAACCACATGTTTTTATAGGCATGGGCTGGAGCCATAGATCTTGAAAGGTGTGTTGTGTGGGGTGTCAATAATTGTGGTTGTGGAGATATGGCTGTAGGTTTTGCATCTGTTGTTCTGGCAGGGTCTGGTGTTGCTTTGAGTTGGTGTGTCCTGGTCTATGGGGAGCTTGTTTCTGATGATGAGCTTGGAGAGGTTGGGGGTTGTTTGAAGGCCAGAAGAGGGAGTTCAGGAAAGCTTTTTTTCAGGGTGGGGTCTCCATCGAGTATAGGTTGTCATTGTTTGATGATGCCCTGTATGGGTTCCAGTGTGGGGCAGTAGGTGACAACTAGGGGTAGGCGGTTGAAGGGGGGTGTTTATTCCTTGTATTGAAGCAGGTTCTCTCAGGATATTTGGGTGGCCTGTTCCATGGTGCAATCTACTTCTCTGTGGATCGTCCTTGTTTGGTAAAGGTGGTTTTGAATGTGTTACAGTGTACATCCTGGACTTTCTCCTCGGAGCATATTCTGTGGTATCCAAGTGCCTGGCTGAAGATAACTGATTTCTTGGGTAGTTGTTCATTGCTGAAGCAGATCGTGGTGTCCAGGAAGTTGTTGCTGGTATGAGAGTGTTCCAGAGAGAGTTTAATGGATGCATGGTGGTGGTTGAAGTTCTGGTGAAAATCTATGAAGGAGTTTGTCATCAGTCCAGAGGATGAAAATATCTATGTAGCTCAGGTACATGGTGTATTTGTCCTCTTTGTAAGATAGATTGCCTTGCACACCAAATCCCTACCAGACTGTGAAATCTTCTACCTGACTGTGAAATCTTCTACCTGCTACTTTGTTCTCCGTGTTTTGCTTGACAAATCACTGGTCATCCAAAGACCCCTTTTCTAATGACAATATAAACATTTTCAAGCTCTGTTAGAATGAAAGAAGTTTTTTAGTAGCTTTTATTATGCATTTTATTGTGAGAACTTAGGAACAACTAGCATACTGAAAATGTGAAGAAACTACTTTTTCAACTAGCAACTACATAATGCCAAGTTTTAGTACAGTCATATTTGTTGTGTTTGTCCCAGGAATGACTAGGATGGACCTGGTATCCTTACATTGATCAAGCTCATCGCCCTTGGTGTTCAGGTAGTAGCATTGTTTACGGGACTGCATTGGTGTATTTGCTCCCTTGCACCATTATTAAAAATAAATTATTCAAAATAAAAATTAAAAATTGAGGGAATCTGGAAGACTTTTGCATGCGGGTCTTGCCCTCTAAATTTAAGAGCCTAACTCTGATGGTGTCTCTTTATAAAAAAGTGTCTGCACCATTATTAAAGGCTTCATAAATTTAAAATTCCTGTCACACCCAGTAAAGGTAAACGTTTATGCTGGAACTACCTGGGAGACGGAGAATATTCATACATAAAGGAATTTAAATAGCAAGTGCTTTTCTGTTTCCATTGTTACTAATGAAGATGTCTTTAACAAACCACAGTGTTTTTTTACCCTGTCTGCAATGAAATTATGAATTTTTATTTATGATGTCCATCTGTTGTTGTAGAACTGCTATGTGACTTCACTGGTTTAAAACTCTTACCAGCAACATCTAAGTGTGTAGCTTAAACAAGAGGCTCACCTTGACAATCCGCCAGCTTGGGACATGCTGGTTTTTGTTTTTTTTGTTCTTTTTTAGATCAGGGACGGGCCCTGAAATATGGATGGATGGATGTTTGTTTTCATCTAAAGTTTAGAAAGTTTGAGTTGCCAAACAGTGTGCGAATTTATTCAAAATAAAAATAAAGAAATTAAATGGAGAGAATCTGGAAGACTTCTGCATCTGAGTCTTGCCCTCTAAATTTAACGACCTAACTCTGATGGTGTCTCTTTATAAACAAGTATCTGTGCAGAGGGCTAGCCAAGAGGAATCTGTTTATCATTCTGATGTTTCTCATGGTTCTTGAGCAGACAGCTGTGGAGTGAGTGAGTGAGAGTGTGTGTGTGTGTGTGTGTGTGTGTGTGAGAGAGAGAGAGTCTTTTTTTACTGCAGGGGAGGCAATAAGAGTCTATTAAAGCTGACACAGTAAATGGTAACTTTCTTGGGGTGCATGCACATGTTGGAGTGACTTCTACTTTAAGTTTCACCATTATATCCATGGAGAAACATTGCACAAAACAAGGATCAGTTTTAATGCAGTTATTTTTATTTTTTAAAGGTGAGGTGAGTGTGCTACATACTGTTTTATAGGCACGTAAACTATGCCGTATCCTGCAGATTCCTGACAAGTTCAGCACCGTAGTGTACGGGTGTGGAGAACATATGTTCAAATTAAATCTGTCCAGGGAGGCTGGCAGCAGCACTAGTCTATTCTGTTGCAAGTGAGATTAGTGTGCTAGTTCATTTTTAGTTCCTTGTGGGATAATAATGTATATTGCACAGAATTCAGTAGAGTTTATCATTGATGTCAGCCTCTCCTTAAGGGGATATTGATGACTAAGGCAAGATGGAGCATTTTGTGCCTTGAATATTGAGGATTTATAAATGGCACTTGATATATGAGGTACAGACTACAGTATTCGGTATTGATCCCTTATAACCTTTCTGGAACTGGAGTACTCTAGTTATCTGCATCTCCAGTAACTGCAGTGATTGCTTTGTTTTTTCCTGCCCTCTGTGCTACCAGCTTAGAAAATGTGCTCTCTCTCACTCCAGTTGGAGGAGCTAATACTGTTACTGAAGGAGTAACTTTTTTTTATTCCCATCTTGTCAGGCTAACCACTTTGATACACCTAGTGTACCGCCTCCACTGAACCTGGGGTAATTCCCTCTCCCAGCCACCTGAATTTATTTCATTGGTGCATTTTGGAGGTAAATTCTGAAGTAGAGCTAGTAATACCATGTAGGAGGAACTGTCTCTGGCCAAGGGCAATTATATAAAGGGGTGATTAACAGTTCATGGGAGTGGGGGTGCAGAGTGTACAGCATTCAGAACAAATCCTTCAGTCTGAGCATTAAGTATATGAGACTCAAAAGATTAAGGAAATAATCTAGCTGCAAATATAATAAGATGGAGTAATTAGCTGACCTTCTGGATGCTGCTACATACCTGTCTTCTCCTGGCATTATCTCTTTGTTTCTCCTCTTCCTCCCCTCAATATAATTGCCCTAGCTCAGACACGATCCCACTGTTCTACACCTACTTTATCCCAGTAAGCTTGCTTTGCATCTCTCATCTAACCCTAGCTGATCAGCTGATTACCTTCCCCTCCTACCTCTACCCTCACTAATGCTTGTGATATACTCTAGAAAGTTCCGAGTACTAGTTTTGTAGTGACTGGAAAAACACAACCTCTGGTGAAGCATTAATGCTGTTGCTAGATGGGAAAAATAAACTGTCTGAGGAAATCTGGTGACATCAACTAAACTACAACTGGGAAGCAGCAAACAAACATAGCTGAACAATATGAAAAAATATATTTTGGTTTTGCTTATTTAAACTTTGCCTAAGGTTGGGAAAGAGCTTTGCAAGCTCTTTATGAAGCCTAAACTTTGCAAGTCTGGAGGAGGGTGGAGAAAAAATTGCCCCCCTCAACCTGATGCACAAAAATTTCACAAAAACTTCATCAGTAGATGAGAAGGAATAGCTCAATTAGAGTACCAGTGTAACAAAAGGAAATCAAATCATCAGTATCCATAACTTATATACTTGTTTGCAAATTTTTAAAAAAGGAAATGGGTACAGTATGTTGTTCTACTTTTCAGCTTTTCAAGGATTTTACGCATAGCATTTGAGGTATTGCAGGGCTTGCAATATATGAACAAACATGGAATGGTCCACCGAGCACTCTCCCCTCACAATATCCTCCTGGATCGAGAGGTAAGGCTATTGGAATATTCTCTTAAGCAATCAAAGTCAGTGACACATTGTACATTTTGGGGCCTGGCCAGTGAGAAATGGCTTTGGGATCCTTCTGGATGAAATATTTTTTTATAATAGGGACATTCTTACAGTCAAAACAAGAAGTGTTCTCAAAATGTGTAGAATTTCAGATGTGTTTACAGTTTAGTCCCTTTTCCATGGCTCCCAGACCAGGTTTTTTACCCTTTGTCTCTTTTTTTTAAGGAAGTTGTACTATTATGACTTTTTTTGTATTGGCATTCATAGACCACCTTGACTACTGCTGTAGGATAATTTAACCCTTAAGCATAGTTGTGGATAATGCTGCGTATATCTCCTCTCTCTCTCACACACAAACACGGTGGAAAAGAGTTTAGTATTTGCTTTTTAAATGGTGGTGTATTTTTGTTTCATAATCTGAGTGGATCAATGCAGTCCCAAATTCTGATTGTTCTCTCCCATCTGTCACAGATTTTCTAGTTTGCAGAAAGGAATATAGATGCCATATATAAAAAGCAAGAAAAACGTAATGGATGTAGTCAGAGCAGTCACATCAGTGCATTGAAACTAAGGAGCCTAATTGTGCTTTACTTTTTTTTAACTCCTCTTTAAAGGAGCCAAATAGTACTACCACTATCTCTCATCTCAAATACTACCTTTGTAATGAAGTGGGAAAGGGAACAGGCAGAAACACTGTTGTTCTGTTTCCTTGCTTTGGGTAAATGACATGTATTTCAATTTGATGAAAACTGAGTTCATAGAAAATGAAATCCTGAGGAACAAAAGTATTCAGGATTTTAAGATGGTATTAAAGACTTAAAATAGATGACAGGAAGCTGGAGAGAGCAGTTACATGGACTTTTAAAGGGTTGATTCTCTCTCCCTCCCCCCTTAAATTGCTTAAAAACCTGATGGGTTGTAGTTTTCAATCAGACATCAAACCCATTTTGGTGCAGCCTGACATGTGACCATGGTAAAATGAGAGTTTGTATGTCAGGCTTGGGCCTGGAGTTATTTCTTTATAATGAAATAACCCGGGAAAACTTGGCTTTTTATATTGGGAGTGTTAACGTAACTTCTCTAAAGCAGCACAGATGTCACTGCTCTGACTTCAGAGAGGAAACAACTGTGGTAATGTATAGGGGTAATATGCAGCAAATGTTCTTTTAACATCATTATGGATAGGAGATGAATGAAAAGGAATGAGTTAGTGCTGGAGAGAAGGTTGGTAATGAAAGTTAGGTATGGAATTGATGGGAAAGGAGGAAGGAGAGGACTGAGTAAATGAAGTGATAAATGGAATGAGGGAGAAGAGAAGAAAGAATGCATTCCAATTTTTAAACCTGAGTGGAAGTAGGTGCGGGGGAAAAATATGTTTTGGATGCAAGAAGAAAAAAATGAAGGAACATTGCTTATGACTGCACAGAAAGTAAGGAAACTTGGCTTAAATTCTTTTAGTGTGGTGTTCATTTTATTTCCCAGTATGCTGCCCACATGAGTAAACACTCTCATTAATTTCCAGTAAAGTTTTGTCTGCATATAGAAATCAGGACCTGAGAAGCTGGGTTTTGTATTTTTAAAATACACTTGGGACAAACAGAAAATTTCAGTCTCCAGCTCTTTCTGACACTTCTCAGATTGCTAGCACAATTTAAAAGAATTTATATATTTTTAATTCTTTCTGTGGCCTATGTAATATGTAGAGTTTCATTGCTAATATATTTTTTCTTTTACAGGGACATATTAAATTGGCTAAGTTTGGACTATACCACATGACAGCTCATGGTGTTGATGTTGATTTTCCTATAGGGTAAGGATACATACATGCAATATAGACCTCTTAGGCATTGTATATTTGATAATAAATTGTTGGGAGCACACATTGAAATGTATGAAAGCCTGCAAGGAAAGATTAAACATTAGTTAAAGGGAAATATGCCTATAGAACTTTTTTTAATCTGTAACTCTGTGCGCTTTGTATTTTTGGGTGAGTGAATAAATAATTAGTTTGGAAGAAAATGTTTTTGTGTCACTTTAACCACCTCAGTCGTCATTGGATCCTGGAGTCTGAGGTGCTAAACGTGGCTGGGCCTGTCGCATTAACATGGTTGGGAACCAGGGGGTTGCATCCCGGAGATCCAAACTAGGAGGGGTTTGACCACAGGGTTCTATCCACTGAGAGGTGCAGGAAACCATGTCTGTCAGCTGAGGGGATACTCTCTGGAGGGACTAAAAGGAGTTAAGGTGCAGTTCTCCTTGTAACCGTGACACCTAATAAGAGTCAAAGAGGAAATGGGAACATATATAGACAACAAGAATATCCAGAATTATAATTAATACAAATACAGAGTTTTGGCTTAACCTAACAACTAATTATTGGAGGTTAGATTTATTTTTGTGGAGACAGATTATACCACATATACCTTCTGTGGGATTCTTACACACCTTCCTCTGAAACATCTGTTGCTGGCCACTTTCAGACACAGTGGCCCTCTGGTCCCATCCACTGTGGCAGTTGTTATATTCCTTTGTAGAAGTTGTTAATGTGACATCTGCTTTCAACTCCCAGATAGTATAATTATGAGCTTGGTATGCAGGCCAGACACAGGAGATGGGTAGAAAATGAATAACAAAACTTTTACAAAGTCACAGTACACCAAGAAATGCAAATACATAAAACAGAATGAAAGTAAATAACCCTTATAAACATCCATTCAAGTTATAGCTGAATGCAACATGCTTACATTTATTCATTTGGAGTGTCCAACCTGAGATGCCTGATGGGATCAGGTTGGGTGTCTAACTGTAATAGAAACAATGCAGGTAACTATAATTAAGGATTTTTTTTCACCCACAGTTTCATCATTTTTTTTCAAACACAGAGTAAAAAAAAAAAGTGAATTAACAATACAATTTTAAACTTTAGCCTTTGAGAGTAACTCTGATGGCAAGACAAATCTCACATAAATTCACCACCATTTATCCAAATACTTTAACTGTAAACCAGTTGGTCAGCTTAAATAAACCACAGTTTCTAGTTCTAAAAGTGTCCTTAGATATTAAGATTTAAGTTACTTTTAACTTGCTAAAATTTATGTTTTAATCATATGCAAATTTATTTTGGTTCATTTTTATTTTTTTGCATGTTACTTGATCACTTCATTTTCCTCGATAATGTTTCATGTATTGATGTGCCCATGTATGAGAAAAAGAGAGCTTGGTATTGTCTACTATTAGTTCTCCTTCCCTAATAAGTAGTGGTCCTCTGCTTTTCTTTGTCTTTCTCTTGCTCCTAATATATGTATATAACTTCTTTTATGCACCTTGGTATGTGTAAAAAGAACAGGAGTACTTGTGGCACCTTAGAGACTAACAAATTTATTAGAGCATAAGCTTTCGTGGACTACAGCCCACTTCTTCGGATGCATACCGAAGAAGTGGGCTGTAGTCCACGAAAGCTTATGCTCTAATAAATTTGTTAGTCTCTAAGGTGCCACAAGTACTCCTGTTCTT